>NW_027478086.1:0-32032 GCF_051020955.1 Megalopta genalis | reverse complement strand
GCATGGATTAGAAGCTAAATCTTCTACATCGCATGGATTTGAAGCTAAACCTTCTAGATCGCATTGATTTGTAGCTAAATCACGTGTTTCGCATGGATTACAAGCTAAGCCTTCTACTTCGCATTAATAGGAAGCTAAAGCACGTGATTCGCTTGGATTTGAAGCTAAACCTTCTACATCGCATTCATTTGAAGCTGAAACACGTGTTTCGCGTAGATTTGAAGGTAACTCGTTTGTTTCGCATGCAGTTGTAGCTAAATAATGTATATCACAAGTATTTGTAGCTAAATAATTTGTTTCGCATGGATTTGAAGCTAAGCCTTCTACTTCGCATTGATTTGAAGATAAATCATTTGTTTCGCATAGAACTGAAGCTACCTCGTTTGTTCCTCCTGCTTTTGAAGCTATATCACTTATATTGCAAGTATTTGAAGCTAAATCATATGTGTCGCATGGATTTGAAGCTAACTCATGTATTTCGCGTGGATTTGAAGGTAACTCGTTTGTTTCGCATGCAGTTGGAGCTATACCACCTGTATCCCAAGTGTTTGAAGGTCAATCATTTGTTTCGCATGGATTTGAAGCTAAACCTTCTACATCGCATTGATTTGCAGCTAAATCATGTGTTTCGCATGGATTTGAAACTAACTCGTTTGTTTCGCATGCAGTTGAAGCTAAATAATGTATATCACAAGTATTTGTAGCTAAATCATTTGTTTCGCATGGATTTGAAGCTAAGCCTTCTACTTCGCATTGATTTGAAGCTTAATCATTTGTTTCGCATAGAACTGAAGCTACATCGTTTGTTCCGCCTGCTTTTGAAGCTATATCACTTATATCGTAAGTATTTGAAGCTAAATCATATGTGTCGCATGGATTTGAAGCTAAACCTTCTACATCGCATTGATTTGAAGCTAACTCATGTGTTTCGCGTGGATTTGAAGGTAACTCGTTTGTTTCGCATGCAGTTGGAGCTATACCACCTATATCCCAAGTGTTTGAAGCTCAATCATTTGTTTCGCATGGTTTTGAAGCTAAACCTTCTACATCGCATTGATTTTAAGCTAAATCATGTGTTTCGCATGGATTTGAAGCTAACTCGTTTGTTTCGCATGCAGTTGTAGCTAAATAATGTATATCACAAGTATTTGTAGCTAAATCATTTGTTCCGCATGGATTTGAAGCTAAGACTTCTACTCCGCATTGATTTGAAGCTAAATCATTTGTTTCGCATGGATTTGAAGCTAAACCTTCTACATCGCATTGATTTGAAGCTAAATCATGTGTATCCCATGTATTTGAAGCTAACTCGTTTGTTTCGCATGCAGTTGTAGCTAAATAATGTATATCACAAGTATTTGTAGCTAAACCATTTGTTTCGCATGGATTTGAAGCTGAACCTTCTACATCGCATTGATTTGCAAATGAATCATGTGTTTCGCGTGGATTTGAAGCTAACTCGTTCGTTTCGCCTGAATTTGAATCTATACCACTTATATCGCAACTATTTGAAACTAAATCATGTGTTTCGCTTGGATTTGAAGCTAAACCTTTTACATCGCATTGATTTGACGCTAACTCATGTGTTTTGCGTGGATTTGACGGTAACTCGTTTGTTTCGCATGCAGTTGGAGCTATACCACCTATATCCCAAGTGTTTGAAGCTCAATCATTTGTTTCGCATGGATTTGAAGCTAAACCTTCTACATCGCATTGATTTTAAGCTAAATCATGTGTTTCGCATGGATTTGAAGCTAACTCGTTTGTTTCGCATGCAGTTGTAGCTAAATAGTGTATATCACGAGTATTTGTAGCTAAATCGTTTGTTTCGCATGGATTTGAAGCTAAGCCTGCTACTTCGCATTGATTTGAAGCTAAATCATGTGTTTCGCATGGATTTGAAGCTAACTCGTTCGTTTCGCCTCCAGTTGAATCTACATCACTTATATCGCAAGTATTTGAAGCTAAATCATGTGTATCGCGTGGATTTTGAAGCTAACTCGTTTGATTAGTCTGTATTTGAAGCTATATCACATATACCCCAAGTGTTTGAAGCTAAATCATTTGTTTCGCATGGATTTGGAGCTAAACCTTCTACATCGCATTGATTTGAAGCTAAATCATGTGTTTCGCATGGATTTGAAGCTAACTCGTTCGTTTCGCCTCCAGTTGAATCTACATCACTTATATCGCAAGTATTTGAAGCTAAATCATTAGTATCGCGTGGATTTTGAAGCTAACTCGTTTGATTAGTCTGTATTTGAAGCTATATCACATATACCCCAAGTGTTTGAAGCTAAATCATTTGTTTCGCATGGATTTGGAGCTAAACCTTCTACATCGCATTGATTTGCAAATGAATCATGTGTTTCGCATGGATTTGAAGCTAACTCGTTCGTTTCGCCTGTATTTGAATCTATATCACTTATATCGCAACTATTTGTAGCAAAATCATGTGTTTCGCTTGGATTTGAAGCTAAACCTTCTACATCGCATTCATTTGAACCAATTCATGTGTTTCGCGTGGATTTGAAGGTAACTCGTTTGTTTCGCATGCAGTTGAAGTTATATCACCTTTATCCCAAGTGTTTGAAGCTCAATCATTTGTTTCACATGGATTTGAAGCTAAACCTTCTACATCGCATTGATTTGAAGCTAACTCATTTGTTTTGCATAGAACTGAAGCTAAACCTTCTACATCGCATTGATTTGCAGCTAAATCATGTGTTTCGCATGGATTTGAAGCTAACTCGTTCGTTGCTCATACAGTTAAATCTCAATAACGTATATCACAAGTAATTGAAGCTAAACCATTTGTTTCGCATGGATTTGAAGCTAAGCCTTCTACTTCGCATTAATTGGAAGCTAAATCACGTGTTTCTCTTGGATTTGCAGCTAAACCTTCTACATCGCATTCATTTGAACCAATTCATGTGTTTCGCGTGGATTTGAAGGTAACTCGTTTGTTTCGCATGCAGTTGGAGCTATACCACCTATATCCCAAGTGTTTGAAGCTCAATCATTTGTTTCGCATGGATTTGAAGCTAAACCTTCTACATCGCATTGATTTGAAGCTAAATCATGTGTATCCCATGTATTTGAAGCTAACTCGTTTGTTTCGCATGCAGTTGTAGCTAAATAATGTATATCACAAGTATTTGTAGCTAAACCATTTGTTTCGCATGGATTTGAAGCTGAACCTTCTACATCGCATTGATTTGCAAATGAATCATGTGTTTCGCGTGGATTTGAAGCTAACTCGTTCGTTTCGCCTGAATTTGAATCTATACCACTTATATCGCAACTATTTGAAACTAAATCATGTGTTTCGCTTGGATTTGAAGCTAAACATTTTACATCGCATTGATTTGACGCTAACTCATGTGTTTTGCGTGGATTTGACGGTAACTCGTTTGTTTCGCATGCAGTTGGAGCTATACCACCTATATCCCAAGTGTTTGAAGCTCAATCATTTGTTTCGCATGGATTTGAAGCTAAACCTTCTACATCGCATTGATTTTAAGCTAAATCATGTGTTTCGCATGGATTTGAAGCTAACTCGTTTGTTTCGCATGCAGTTGTAGCTAAATAGTGTATATCACGAGTAATTGAAGCTAAACCATTTGTTTCGCATGGATTTGAAGCTAAGCCTTCTACTTCGCATTAATTGGAAGCTAAATCACGTGTTTCTCTTGGATTTGCAGCTAAACCTTCTACATCGCATTCATTTGAACCAATTCATGTGTTTCGCGTGGATTTGAAGGTAACTCGTTTGTTTCGCATGCAGTTGGAGCTATACCACCTATATCCCAAGTGTTTGAAGCTCAATCATTTGTTTCGCATGGATTTGAAGCTAAACCTTCTACATCGCATTGATTTGAAGCTAAATCATGTGTATCCCATGTATTTGAAGCTAACTCGTTTGTTTCGCATGCAGTTGTAGCTAAATAATGTATATCACAAGTATTTGTAGCTAAACCATTTGTTTCGCATGGATTTGAAGCTGAACCTTCTACATCGCATTGATTTGCAAATGAATCATGTGTTTCGCGTGGATTTGAAGCTAACTCGTTCGTTTCGCCTGAACTTGAATCTATACCACTTATATCGCAACTATTTGAAACTAAATCATGTGTTTCGCTTGGATTTGAAGCTAAACCTTTTACATCGCATTGATTTGACGCTAACTCATGTGTTTTGCGTGGATTTGACGGTAACTCGTTTGTTTCGCATGCAGTTGGAGCTATACCACCTATATCCCAAGTGTTTGAAGCTCAATCATTTGTTTCGCATGGATTTGAAGCTAAACCTTCTACATCGCATTGATTTTAAGCTAAATCATGTGTTTCGCATGGATTTGAAGCTAACTCGTTTGTTTCGCATGCAGTTGTAGCTAAATAGTGTATATCACGAGTATTTGTAGCTAAATCATTTGTTTCGCATGGATTTGAAGCTAAGCCTGCTACTTCGCATTGATTTGAAGCTAAATCATGTGTTTCGCATGGATTTGAAGCTATCTCGTTCGTTTCGCCTCCAGTTGAATCTACATCACTTATATCGCAAGTATTTGAAGCTAAATCATGTGTATCGCGTGGATTTTGAAGCTAACTCTTTTGATTAGTCTGTATTTGAAGCTATATCACAAATACCCCAAGTGTTTGAAGCTAAATCATTTGTTTCGCATGGATTTGGAGCTAAACCTTCTACATCGCATTGATTTGAAGCTAAATCATGTGTTTCGCATGGATTTGAAGCTAACTCGTTCGTTTCGCCTCCAGTTGAATCTACATCACTTATATCGCAAGTATTTGAAGCTAAATCATGAGTATCGCGTGGATTTTGAAGCTAACTCGTTTGATTAGTCTGTATTTGAAGCTATATCACATATACCCCAAGTGTTTGAAGCTAAATCATTTGTTTCGCATGGATTTGGAGCTAAACCTTCTACATCGCATTGATTTGCTGCTAAATCATGTGTTTCGCATGGATTTGAAGCTAACTCGTTCGTTGCGCATACAGTTAAATCTAAATAACGTATATCAAAAGTATTTGAAGCTAAACCATTTGTTTCGCATGCATTTGAAGCTAAGCCTTCTACTTCGCATTAATTGGAAGCTAAATCACGAGTTTTGCATGGATTTGAATCTGAACCTTCTACATCGCATTGATTTGCAAATGAATCATGTGTTTCGCATGGATTTGAAGCTAACTCGTTCGTTTCGCCTGTATTTGAATCTATATCACTTATATCGCAACTATTTGTAGCAAAATCATGTGTTTCGCTTGGATTTGAAGCTAAACCTTCTACATCGCATTCATTTGAACCAATTCATGTGTTTCGCGTGGATTTGAAGGTAACTCGTTTGTTTCGCATGCAGTTGGAGCTATACCACCTATATCCCAAGTGTTTGAAGATCAATCATTTGTTTCGCATGGATTTGAAGCTAAACCTTCTACATCGCATTGATTTTAAGCTAAATCATGTGTTTCGCATGGATTTGAAGCTAACTCGTTTGTTTCGCATGCAGTTGTAGCTAAAAAGTGTATATCACGAGTATTTGTAGCTAAATCATTTGTTTCGCATGTATTTGAAGCTAAGCCTGCTACTTCGCATTGATTTGAAGCTAAATCATTTGTTTCGCATAGAACTGAAGCTACCTCGTTTGTTCCTCCTGCTTTTGAAGCTATATGACTTATATCGCAAGTATTTGAAGCTAAATCATATGTGTCGCATGGATTTGAAGCTGAACCTACTACATCGAATTGATTTGAAGCTAAATCTTGTGTATCGCATGGATTTGAAGCTAAACCTTCTACACCGCATTGATTTGCAGCTAAATCATGTGTTTCGCATGGATTTGAAACTAACTCGTTCGTTTGGCCTGCAGTTGAATCTACATCACTTATATCGCAAGTATTTGAAGCTAAATCATGTGTATCGCGTGGATTTTGAAGCTAACTCGTTTGATTAGTCTGCATTTGAAGCTATATCACTTATACGCCAAGTGTTTGAAGATAAATCATTTGTTTCGCATGGATTTGGAGTTAAACCTTCTACATCGCATTGATTTGCAGCTAAATCATGTGTTTCGCTTGGATTTGAAGCTAACTCGTTCGTTGCGCATACAGTTAAATCTAAATAACGTATATCAAAAGTATTTGAAGCTAAACCATTTGTTTCGCATGCATTTGAAGCTAAGCCTTCTACTTCGCATTAATTGGAAGCTAAATCACGAGTTTCGCATGGATTTGAATCTGAACCTTCTACATCGCATTGATTTGCAAATGAATCATGTGTTTCGCATGGATTTGAAGCTAACTCGTTCGTTTCGCCTGTATTTGAATCTATATCACTTATATCGCAACTATTTGTAGCAAAATCATGTGTTTCGCTTGGATTTGAAGCTAAACCTTCTATATCTCATTCATTTGAACCAATTCATGTGTTTCGCGTGGATTTGAAGGTAACTCGTTTGTTTCGCATGCAGTTGAAGTTATATCACCTTTATCCCAAGTGTTTGAAGCTCAATCATTTGCTTCACATGGATTTGAAGCTAAACCTTCTACATCGCATTGATTTGAAGCTAACTCATTTGTTTTGCATAGAACTGAAGCTAAACCTTCTACATCGCATTGATTTGCAGCTAAATCATGTGTTTCGCATGGATTTGAAGCTAACTCGTTCGTTGCGCATACAGTTAAATCTCAATAACGTATATCACAAGTATTTGAAGCTAAACCATTTGTTTCGCACGGATTTGAAGCTAAGCCTTCTACTTCGCATTAATTGGAAGATAAATCACGTGTTTTGCATGGATTTGAAGCTGAACCTTCTACATCGCATTGATTTGCAAATGAATCATGTTTTTCGCCTGTATTTGAATCTATATCACTTATATCGCAACTATTTGAAGCTAAATCATGTGTTTCGCTTGGATTTGAAGCTAAACCTTCTACATCGCATTCATTTGAACCAATTCATGTGTTTCGCGTGGATTTGAAGGTAACTCGTTTGTTTCGCATGCAGTTGGAGCTATACCACCTATATCCCAAGTGTTTTAAGCTCAATCATTTGTTTCGCATGGATTTGAAGCTAAACCTACTACATCGCATTGATTTTAAGCTAAATCATGTGTTTCGCATGGATTTGAAGCTGAACCTACTACATCGAATTGATTTGAAGCTAAATCTTGTGTATCGCATGGATTTGAAGCTAAACCTTCTACACCGCATTGATTTGCAGCTAAATCATGTGTTTCGCATGGATTTGAAACTAACTCGTTCGTTTGGCCTGCAGTTGAATCTACATCACTTATATCGCAAGTATTTGAAGCTAAATCATGTGTATCGCGTGGATTTTGAAGCTAACTCGTTTGATTAGTCTGCATTTGAAGCTATATCACTTATACGCCAAGTGTTTGAAGATAAATCATTTGTTTCGCATGGATTTGGAGCTAAACCTTCTACATCGCATTGATTTGCAGCTAAATCATGTGTTTCGCTTGGATTTGAAGCTAACTCGTTCGTTGCGCATACAGTTAAATCTAAATAACGTATATCAAAAGTATTTGAAGCTAAACCATTTGTTTCGCACGGATTTGAAGCTAAGCCTTCTACTTCGCATTAATTGGAAGATAAATCACGTGTTTTGCATGGATTTGAAGCTGAACCTTCTACATCGCATTGATTTGCAAATGAATCATGTGTTTCGCCTGTATTTGAATCTATATCACTTATATCGCAACTATTTGAAGCTAAATCATGTGTTTCGCTTGGATTTGAAGCTAAACCTTCTACATCGCATTCATTTGAACCAATTCATGTGTTTCGCGTGGATTTGAAGGTAACTCGTTTGTTTCGCATGCAGTTGGAGCTATACCACCTATATCCCAAGTGTTTTAAGCTCAATCATTTGTTTCGCATGGATTTGAAGCTAAACCTACTACATCGCATTGATTTTAAGCTAAATCATGTGTTTCGCATGGATTTGAAGCTGAACCTACTACATCGAATTGATTTGAAGCTAAATCTTGTGTATCGCATGGATTTGAAGCTAAACCTTCTACACCGCATTGATTTGCAGCTAAATCATGTGTTTCGCATGGATTTGAAACTAACTCGTTCGTTTGGCCTGCAGTTGAATCTACATCACTTATATCGCAAGTATTTGAAGCTAAATCATGTGTATCGCGTGGATTTTGAAGCTAACTCGTTTGATTAGTCTGCATTTGAAGCTATATCACTTATACGCCAAGTGTTTGAAGATAAATCATTTGTTTCGCATGGATTTGGAGCTAAACCTTCTACATCGCATTGATTTGCAGCTAAATCATGTGTTTCGCTTGGATTTGAAGCTAACTCGTTCGTTGCGCATACAGTTAAATCTAAATAACGTATATCATAAGTATTTGAAGCTAAACCATTTGTTTCGCATGCATTTGAAGCTAAGCCTTCTACTTCGCATTAATTGGAAGCTAAATCACGAGTTTCGCATGGATTTGAATCTGAACCTTCTACATCGCATTGATTTGCAAATAAATCATGTGTTTCGCATGGATTTGAAGCTAACTCGTTCGTTTCGCCTGTATTTGAATCTATATCACTTATATCGCAACTATTTGTAGCAAAATCATGTGTTTCGCTTGGATTTGAAGCTAAACCTTCTACATCGCATTCATTTGAACCAATTCATGTGTTTCGACGTGGATTTGAAGGTAACTCGTTTGTTTCGCATGCAGTTGAAGTTATATCACCTTTATCCCAAGTGTTTGAAGCTCAATCATTTGTTTCACATGGATTTGAAGCTAAACCTTCTACATCGCATTGATTTGAAGCTAACTCATTTGTTTTGCATAGAACTGAAGCTAAACCTTCTACATCGCATTGATTTGCAGCTAAATCATGTGTTTCGCATGGATTTGAAGCTAACTCGTTCGTTGCGCATACAGTTAAATCTCAATAACGTATATCACAAGTAATTGAAGCTAAACCATTTGTTTCGCATGGATTTGAAGCTAAGCCTTCTACTTCGCATTAATTGGAAGCTAAATCACGTGTTTCTCTTGGATTTGCAGCTAAACCTTCTACATCGCATTCATTTGAACCAATTCATGTGTTTCGCGTGGATTTGAAGGTAACTCGTTTGTTTCGCATGCAGTTGGAGCTATACCACCTATATCCCAAGTGTTTGAAGCTCAATCATTTGTTTCGCATGGATTTGAAGCTAATCCTTCTACATCGCATTGATTTTAAGCTAAATCATGTGTTTCGCATGGATTTGAAGCTAACTCGTTTGTTTCGCATGCAGTTGTAGCTAAAAAGTGTATATCACGAGTATTTGTAGCTAAATCATTTGTTTCGCATGTATTTGAAGCTAAGCCTGCTACTTCGCATTGATTTGAAGCTAAATCATTTGTTTCGCATAGAACTGAAGCTACCTCGTTTGTTCCTCCTGCTTTTGAAGCTATATGACTTATATCGCAAGTATTTGAAGCTAAATCATATGTGTCGCATGGATTTGAAGCTGAACCTACTACATCGAATTGATTTGAAGCTAAATCTTGTGTATCGCATGGATTTGAAGCTAAACCTTCTACACCGCATTGATTTGCAGCTAAATCATGTGTTTCGCATGGATTTGAAGCTAACTCGTTCGTTTGGCCTGCAGTTGAATCTACATCACTTATATCGCAAGTATTTGAAGCTAAATCATGTGTATCGCGTGGATTTTGAAGCTAACTCGTTTGATTAGTCTGCATTTGAAGCTATATCACTTATACGCCAAGTGTTTGAAGATAAATCATTTGTTTCGCATGGATTTGGAGCTAAACCTTCTACATCGCATTGATTTGCAGCTAAATCATGTGTTTCGCTTGGATTTGAAGCTAACTCGTTCGTTGCGCATACAGTTAAATCTAAATAACGTATATCAAAAGTATTTGAAGCTAAACCATTTGTTTCGCATGCATTTGAAGCTAAGCCTTCTACTTCGCATTAATTGGAAGCTAAATCACGAGTTTCGCATGGATTTGAATCTGAACCTTCTACATCGCATTGATTTGCAAATGAATCATGTGTTTCGCATGGATTTGAAGCTAACTCGTTCGTTTCGCCTGTATTTGAATCTATATCACTTATATCGCAACTATTTGTAGCAAAATCATGTGTTTCGCTTGGATTTGAAGCTAAACCTTCTACATCGCATTCATTTGAACCAATTCATGTGTTTCGCGTGGATTTGAAGGTAACTCGTTTGTTTCGCATGCAGTTGAAGTTATATCACCTTTATCCCAAGTGTTTGAAGCTCAATGATTTGTTTCACATGGATTTGAAGCTAAACCTTCTACATCGTATTGATTTGAAGCTAACTCATTTGTTTTGCATAGAACTGAAGCTAAACCTTCTACATCGCATTGATTTGCAGCTAAATCATGTGTTTCGCATGGATTTGAAGCTATCTCGTTCGTTGCGCATACAGTTAAATCTCAATAACGTATATCACAAGTAATTGAAGCTAAACCATTTGTTTCGCATGGATTTGAAGCTAAGCCTTCTACTTCGCATTAATTGGAAGCTAAATCACGTGTTTCTCTTGGATTTGCAGCTAAACCTTCTACATCGCATTCATTTGAACCAATTCATGTGTTTCGCGTGGATTTGAAGGTAACTCGTTTGTTTCGCATGCAGTTGGAGCTATACCACCTATATCCCAAGTGTTTGAAGCTCAATCATTTGTTTCGCATTGATTTGAAGCTAAACCTACTACATCGCATTGATTTTAAGCTAAATCATGTGTTTCGCATGGATTTGAAGCTAACTCGTTTGTTTCGCATGCAGTTGTAGCTAAAAAGTGTATATCACGAGTATTTGTAGCTAAATCATTTGTTTCGCATGGATTTGAAGCTAAGCCTGCTACTTCGCATTGATTTGAAGCTAAATCATTTGTTTCGCATAGAACTGAAGCTACCTCGTTTGTTCCTCCTGCTTTTGAAGCTATATGACTTATATCGCAAGTATTTGAAGCTAAATCATATGTGTCGCATGGATTTGAAGCTGAACCTACTACATCGAATTGATTTGAAGCTAAATCTTGTGTATCGCATGGATTTGAAGCTAAACCTTCTACACCGCATTGATTTGCAGCTAAATCATGTGTTTCGCATGGATTTGAAGCTAACTCGTTCGTTTGGCCTGCAGTTGAATCTACATCACTTATATCGCAAGTATTTGAAGCTAAATCATGTGTATCGCGTGGATTTTGAAGCTAACTCGTTTGATTAGTCTGCATTTGAAGCTATATCACTTATACGCCAAGTGTTTGAAGATAAATCATTTGTTTCGCATGGATTTGGAGCTAAACCTTCTACATCGCATTGATTTGCAGCTAAATCATGTGTTTCGCTTGGATTTGAAGCTAACTCGTTCGTTGCGCATACAGTTAAATCTAAATAACGTATATCAAAAGTATTTGAAGCTAAACCATTTGTTTCGCATGCATTTGAAGCTAAGCCTTCTACTTCGCATTAATTGGAAGCTAAATCACGTGTTTTGCATGGATTTGAATCTGAACCTTCTACATCACATTGATTTGCAAATGAATCATGTGTTTCGCATGGATTTGAAGCTAACTCGTTCGTTTCGCCTGTATTTGAATCTATATCACTTATATCGCAAGTATTTGAAGCTAAATCATGTTTTTCGCTTGGATTTGAAGCTAAACCTTCTACATCGCATTTATTTGAACCCATTCATGTGTTTCGCGTGGATTTGAAGGTAACTCGATTGTTTCGCATGCAGTTGAAGCTATATCACATTTATGCCAAGTGTTTGAACCTCAATCATTTGTTTCGTATGGATTTGAAGCTAAACCGTCTACATCGCATTGATTTGAAGCTAACTCATGTGTTTCGCGTGGATTTGAAGGTAACTCGTTTGTTTCGCATGCAGTTGAAGCTATAACACCTATATCCCAAGTGTGTGAAGCAAAATCATTTGTTTCGCATGGATTTGAAGCTAAACCGTGTGCATCGCATTGATTTTAAGCTAAATCATGTGTTTCGCATCGATCTGAAGCTAACTCGTTTGTTTCGCATGCAGTTGTAGCTAAATAATGTATATCGCAAGTATTTGTAGCTAAACCATTTGTTTCACATGGATTTGAAGCTAAGACTTCTACTCCGCATTGATTTGAAGCTAAATCATTTGTTTCGCATGGATTTGAAGCTAAACCTTCTACATCGCATTGATTTTAAGCTAAATCATGTGTTTCGCATGGATTTGAAGCTAACTCGTTTGTTTCGCATGCAGTTGTAGCTAAAAAGTGTATATCACGAGTATTTGTAGCTAAATCATTTGTTTCGCATGGATTTGAAGCTAAGCCTGCTACTTCGCATTGATTTGAAGCTAAATCATTTGTTTCGCATAGTACTGAAGCTACCTCGTTTGTTCCTCCTGCTTTTGAAGCTATATGACTTATATCGCAAGTATTTGAAGCTAAATAATATGTGTCGCATGGATTTGAAGCTGAACCTACTACATCGAATTGATTTGAAGCTAAATCTTGTGTATCGCATGGATTTGAAGCTAAACCTTCTACACCGCATTGATTTGCAGCTAAATCATGTGTTTCGCATGGATTTGAAGCTAACTCGTTCGTTTGGCCTGCAGTTGAATCTACATCACTTATATCGCAAGTATTTGAAGCTAAATCATGTGTATCGCGTGGATTTTGAAGCTAACACGTTTGATTAGTCTGCATTTGAAGCTATATCACTTATACGCCAAGTGTTTGAAGATAAATCATTTGTTTCGCATGGATTTGGAGGTAAACCTTCTACATCGCATTGATTTGCAGCTAAATCATGTGTTTCGCTTGGATTTGAAGCTAACTCGTTCGTTGCGCATACAGTTAAATCTAAATAACGTATATCAAAAGTATTTGAAGCTAAACCATTTGTTTCGCATGCATTTGAAGCTAAGCCTTCTACTTCGCATTAATTGGAAGCTAAATCACGTGTTTTGCATGGATTTGAATCTGAACCTTCTACATCGCATTGATTTGCAAATGAATCATGTGTTTCGCATGGATTTGAAGCTAACTCGTTCGTTTCGCCTGTATTTGAATCTATATCACTTATATCGCAAGTATTTGAAGCTAAATCATGTTTTTCGCTTGGATTTGAAGCTAAACCTTCTACATCGCATTTATTTGAACCAATTCATGTGTTTCGCGTGGATTTGAAGGTAACTCGATTGTTTCGCATGCAGTTGAAGCTATATCACATTTATGCCAAGTGTTTGAACCTCAATCATTTGTTTCGTATGGATTTGAAGCTAAACCGTCTACATCGCATTGATTTGAAGCTAACTCATGTGTTTCGCGTGGATTTGAAGGTAACTCGTTTGTTTCGCATGCAGTTGAAGCTATAACACCTATATCCCAAGTGTGTGAAGCAAAATCATTTGTTTCGCATGGATTTGAAGCTAAACCGTCTGCATCGCATTGATTTTAAGCTAAATCATGTGTTTCGCATCGATCTGAAGCTAACTCGTTTGTTTCGCATGCAGTTGTAGCTAAATAATGTATATCACAAGTATTTGTAGCTAAACCATTTGTTTCACATGGATTTGAAGCTAAGACTTCTACTCCGCATTGATTTGAAGCTAAATCATTTGTTTCGCATGGATTTGAAGCTAAACCCTCTACATCGCATTGATTTGCAACTAAATCATGTGTTTCGCATGGATCTGAAGCTAACTCGTTTGTTTCGCATGCAGTTGTAGCTAAATAATGTATATCACAAGTATTTGTAGCTAAATCATTTGTTTCGCATGGATTTGAAGCTAAGACTTCTACTCCGCATTGATTTGAAGCTAAATCATTTGTTTCGCATGGATTTGAAGCTAAACCTTCTACATCGCATTGATTTGAAGCTAAATCATGTGTATCCCATGTATTTGAAGCTAACTCGTTTGTTTCGCATGCAGTTGTAGCTAAATAATGTATATCACAAGTATTTGTAGCTAAACCATTTGTTTCGCATGGATTTGAAGCTAAGCCCTCTACTTCGCATTGATTTGAAGCTAAATCATTTGTTTCGCATGGAATTGAAGCTACCTCGTTTGTTCCTCCAGATTTTGAAGCTATATCACTTATATCGCAAGTATTTGAAGCTAAATCATGTGCGTCGCATGGATTTGAAGCTGAACTTTCTACATCGCATTGATTTGAAGCTAAATCTTGTGTATCGCATGGATTTGAAGCTAAACCCTCTACATCGCATTGATTTGCAACTAAATCACGTGTTTCGCATGGATCTGAATCTAACTCGTTTGTTTCGCCTGCATTTGATGCTATATCACTTATATTCGCAAGCATTTGATGCTAAATCATTCGTTTCGCATGGATTTGAAGCTAAGCCTTTTACTTCGCATTGATTTGAAGTTAAATCATGTGTTTCCCTTGGATTTGAAGCTGAATCGTTTTTTTCGCATGCAGTTGAATCTATATCATTTATATCGCAAGTATCTGAAGTTAAATCATTTGTTTGTAATGGATTTGAAGCTAAACCTTCTACATCCCATGGATTTGAAGCTAAATCATGTGTTTGGCATGGATTTCAAGCTAAACCTTATACATCGCATTGATTTGCATCTGAATCATGTGTTTCGCATGGATTTGAAGCTAACTCGATTGTGTCGCATGCAGTTTAAGCTAAATCATGTATATCACAAGTATTTGAATCTAAAACATTTGATTCGCATGGGATTTGATGCTAAGCCTTCTACTTCACACTGATTTGATGCTGAATCATGTCTTTCGCATGGATTTGAAGCTAACTCGTTTGTTTCGCATGCAGTTGTAGCTAAATAATGTATATCACAAGTATTTGTAGCTAAACCATTCGTTTGCATGGATTTGAAGCTAAGCCTTCTACTTCGCATTCATTTGAAGCTAAATCATTTGTTTCGCATAGAACTGAAGCTACCTCGTTTGTTCCTCCTGCTTTTGAAGCTGTATCACTTATATCGCAAGTATTTGAAGCTAAATCATATGTGTCGCATGGATTTGAAGCTGATCCTTCTACATCGAATTGATTTGAAGCTAAATCTTGTGTATCGCATGGATTTGAAGCTAAACCTTCTACATCGCATTGATTTGCAGCTAAATCATGTGTTTCGCATGGATTTGAAGCTAACTCGTTCGTTGCGCCTGCAGTTGAATCTACATCACTTATATCGCAAGTATTTGAAGCTAAATCATCTGTATCGCGTGGAATTTGAAGCTAACTCGTTTGATTAGTCTGCATTTGAAGCTATATCACTTATACCTCAAGTTTTTGAAGCTAAATCATTTGTTTCGCATGGATTTGGAGCTAAACCTTCTACATCGCATTGATTTGCAGCTAAATCATGTGTTTCGCGTGGATTTGAAGGTAACTCGTTTGTTTCGCATGCAGTTGAAGCTATAACACCTATATCCCAAGTGTGTGAAGCTCAATCATTTGTTTCGCATGGATTTGAAGATAAACCGTCTACATCGCATTGATTTTAAGCTAAATCATGTGTTTCGCATGGATTTGAAGCTAACTCGTTTGTTTCGCATGCAGTTGTAGCTAAATAGTGTATATCACGAGTTTTTGTAGCTAAATCATTTGTTTCGCATGGATTTGAAGCTAAGCCTGCTACTTCGCATAGATTTGAAGCTAAATCATTTGTTTCGCATAGAACTGAAGCTACCTCGTTTGTTCCTCCTGCTTTTGATGCTATATCACTTATATCACAAGTATTTCAAGCTAAATCATATGTGTCGCATGGATTTGAAGCTGAACCTTCTTCATCGAATTGATTTGAAGCTAAATCTTGTGTATCGCATGGATTTGAAGCTAAACCTTCTACATCGCATTGATTTGAAGCTAAATCATGTGTTTCGCATGGATTTGAAGCTAACTCGTTTGTTTGGCCTCCAGTTGAATCTACAACACTTGTATCGCAAGTATTTGAAGCTAAATCATGTGTATCGCGTGGATTTTGAAGCTAACTCGTTTGATTAGTCTGCATTTGAAGCTATATCACTTATACGCCAAGTGTTTGAAGCTAAATCATTTGTTTCGCATGGATTTGGAGCTAAACCTTCTACATCGCATTGATTTGCAGCTAAATCATGTGTTTCGCTTGGATTTGAAGCTAACTCGTTCGTTGGGCATACAGTTAAATCTAAATAACGTATATCACAAGTATTTGAAGCTAAACCATTTGTTTCGCATGGATTTGAAGCTAAGCCTTCTCCATCGCATTAATTGGAAGCTAAATCACGTGTTTTGCATGGATTTGAAGCTGAACCTTCTACATCGCATTGATTTGCAAATGAATCATGTGTTTCGCATGGATTTGAAGCTAACTCGTTCGTTTCGCCTGTATTTGAATGTATATTACTTATATCGCAAGTATTTGAAGCTAAATCATGTTTTTCGCTTGGATTTGAAGCTAAACCTTCTACATCGCATTTATTTGAACCAATTCATGTGTTTCGCGTGGATTTGAAGGTAACTCGATTGTTTCGCATGCAGTTGAAGCTATATCACATTTATCCCAAGTGTTTGAACCTCAATCATTTGTTTCGTATGGACTTGAAGCTAAACCTTCTACATCGCATTGATTTGAAGCTAACTCATGTGTTTCGCGTGGATTTGAAGGTAACTCGTTTGTTTCGCATGCAGTTGAAGCTTAATAATTTATATCACAAGTATTTGTAGCTAAATCATTTGTTTCGCATGGATTTGAAGCTAAGCCTTCTACTTCGCATTGATTTGAAGCTAAATCGTTTGTTTCGCATAGAACTGAAGCTACCTAGTTTGTTCCTCCTGCTTTTGAAGCTATATCACTTATATCGCAAGTATTTGAAGCTAAATCATATGTGTCTCATGGATTTGAAGCTGAACTTTCTACATCGCATTGATTGGAAGCTAAATCTTGTGTATCGCATGGATTTGAAGCTAAACCTTCTAGATCGCATTGATTTGTAGCTAAATCACGTGTTTCGCATGGATTACAAGCTAAGCCTTCTACTTCGCATTAATAGGAAGCAAAAGCACGTGATTCGCTTGGATTTGAAGCTAAACCTTCTACATCGCATTGATTTTAAGCTAAATCATGTGTTTCGCATGGATTTGAAGCTAACTCGTTTGTTTCGCATGCAGTTGTAGCTAAATAATGTATATCACAAGTATTTGTAGCTAAATAATTTGTTTCGCATGGATTTGAAGCTAAGCCTTCTACTTCGCATTGATTTGAAGATAAATCATTTGTTTCGCATAGAACTGAAGCTACCTCGTTTGTTCCTCCTGCTTTTGAAGCTATATCACTTATATCGCAAGTATTTGAAGCTAAATCATATGTGTCGCATGGATTTGAAGCTAACTCATGTATTTCGCGTGGATTTGAAGGTAACTCGTTTGTTTCGCATGCAGTTGGAGCTATACCACCTATATCCCAAGTGTTTGAAGCTCAATCATTTGTTTCGCATGGATTTGAAGCTAAACCTTCTACATCGCATTGATTTGCAGCTAAATCATGTGTTTCGCATGGATTTGAAGCTAACTCGTTTGTTTCGCATGCAGTTGTAGCTAAATAATGTATATCACAAGTATTTGTAGCTAAACCATTCGTTTCGCATGGATTTGAAGCTAAGCCCTCTACTTCGCATTGATTTGAAGCTAAATCATTTGTTTCGCATGGAATTGAAGCTACCTCGTTTGTTCCTCCAGATTTTGAAGCTATATCACTTATATCGCAAGTATTTGAAGCTAAATCATGTGCGTCGCATGGATTTGAAGCTGAACTTTCTACATCGCATTGATTGGAAGCTAAATCTTGTGTATCGCATGGATTTGAAGCTAAACCCTCTACATCGCATTGATTTGCAACTAAATCATGTGTTTCGCATGGATCTGAAGCTAACTCGTTTGTTTCGCCTGCATTTGAAGCTATATCACTTATATTCGCAAGCATTTGATGCTAAATCATTCGTTTCGCATGGATTTGAAGCTAAACCTTCTACATCGCATGGATTTGAAGCTAAACCTTCTAGATCGCATTGATTTGTAGCTAAATCACGTGTTTCGCATGGATTACAAGCTAAGCCTTCTACTTCGCATTAATAGGAAGCTAAAGCACGTGATTCGCTTGGATTTGAAGCTAAACCTTCTACATCGCATTCATTTGAAGCTGAAACATGTGTTTCGCGTAGATTTGAAGGTAACTCGTTTGTTTCGCATGCAGTTGTAGCTAAATAATGTATATCACAAGTATTTGTAGCTAAATAATTTGTTTCGCATGGATTTGAAGCTAAGACTTCTACTCCGCATTGATTTGAAGCTAAATCATTTGTTTCGCATGGATTTGAAGCTAAACCTTCTACATCGCATTGATTTGAAGCTAAATCATGTGTATCCCATGTATTTGAAGCTAACTCGTTTGTTTCGCATGCAGTTGTAGCTAAATAATGTATATCACAAGTATTTGTAGCTAAATCATTTGTTTCGCATGGATTTGAAGCTAAGCCTTCTACTTCGCATTGATTTGAAGCTTAATCATTTGTTTCGCATAGAACTGAAGCTACATCGTTTGTTCCGCCTGCTTTTGAAGCTATATCACTTATATCGTAAGTATTTGAAGCTAAATCATATGTGTCGCATGGATTTGAAGCTAAACCTTCTACATCGCATTGATTTGAAGCTAACTCATGTGTTTCGCGTGGACTTGAAGGTAACTCGTTTGTTTCGCATGCAGTTGGAGCTATACCACCTATATCCCAAGTGTTTGAAGCTCAATCATTTGTTTCGCATGGTTTTGAAGCTAAACCTTCTACATCGCATTGATTTTAAGCTAAATCATGTGTTTCGCATGGATTTGAAGCTAACTCGTTTGTTTCGCATGCAGTTGTAGCTAAATAATGTATATCACAAGTATTTGTAGCTAAATCATTTGTTCCGCATGGATTTGAAGCTAAGACTTCTACTCCGCATTGATTTGAAGCTAAATCATTTGTTTCGCATGGATTTGAAGCTAAACCTTCTACATCGCATTGATTTGAAGCTAAATCATGTGTATCCCATGTATTTGAAGCTAACTCGTTTGTTTCGCATGCAGTTGTAGCTAAATAATGTATATCACAAGTATTTGTAGCTAAACCATTTGTTTCGCATGGATTTGAAGCTGAACCTTCTACATCGCATTGATTTGCAAATGAATCATGTGTTTCGCGTGGATTTGAAGCTAACTCGTTCGTTTCGCCTGAATTTGAATCTATACCACTTATATCGCAACTATTTGAAACTAAATCATGTGTTTCGCTTGGATTTGAAGCTAAACCTTTTACATCGCATTGATTTGACGCTAACTCATGTGTTTTGCGTGGATTTGACGGTAACTCGTTTGTTTCGCATGCAGTTGAAGCTATAACACCTATATCCCAAGTGTGTGAAGCAAAATCATTTGTTTCGCATGGATTTGAAGCTAAACCGTCTGCATCGCATTGATTTTAAGCTAAATCATGTGTTTCGCATCGATCTGAAGCTAACTCGTTTGTTTCGCATGCAGTTGTAGCTAAATAATGTATATCGCAAGTATTTGTAGCTAAACCATTTGTTTCACATGGATTTGAAGCTAAGACTTCTACTCCGCATTGATTTGAAGCTAAATCATTTGTTTCGCATGGATTTGAAGCTAAACCTTCTACATCGCATTGATTTTAAGCTAAATCATGTGTTTCGCATGGATTTGAAGCTAACTCGTTTGTTTCGCATGCAGTTGTAGCTAAAAAGTGTATATCACGAGTATTTGTAGCTAAATCATTTGTTTCGCATGGATTTGAAGCTAAGCCTGCTACTTCGCATTGATTTGAAGCTAAATCATTTGTTTCGCATAGTACTGAAGCTACCTCGTTTGTTCCTCCTGCTTTTGAAGCTATATGACTTATATCGCAAGTATTTGAAGCTAAATCATATGTGTCGCATAGATTTGAAGCTGAACCTACTACATCGAATTGATTTGAAGCTAAATCTTGTGTATCGCATGGATTTGAAGCTAAACCTTCTACACCGCATTGATTTGCAGCTAAATCATGTGTTTCGCATGGATTTGAAGCTAACTCGTTCGTTTGGCCTGCAGTTGAAATCTACAATCACTTATATCGCAAGTATTTGAAGCTAAATCATGTGTATCGCGTGGATTTTGAAGCTAACTCGTTTGATTAGTCTGCATTTGAAGCTATATCACTTATACGCCAAGTGTTTGAAGATAAATCATTTGTTTCGCATGGATTTGGAGGTAAACCTTCTACATAGCATTGATTTGCAGCTAAATCATGTGTTTCGCTTGGATTTGAAGCTAACTCGTTCGTTGCGCATACAGTTAAATCTAAATAACGTATATCAAAAGTATTTGAAGCTAAACCATTTGTTTCGCATGCATTTGAAGCTAAGCCTTCTACTTCGCATTAATTGGAAGCTAAATCACGTGTTTTGCATGGATTTGAATCTGAACCTTCTACATCGCATTGATTTGCAAATGAATCATGTGTTTCGCATGGATTTGAAGCTAACTCGTTCGTTTCGCCTGTATTTGAATCTATATCACTTATATCGCAAGTATTTGAAGCTAAATCATGTTTTTCGCTTGGATTTGAAGCTAAACCTTCTACATCGCATTTATTTGAACCAATTCATGTGTTTCGCGTGGATTTGAAGGTAACTCGATTGTTTCGCATGCAGTTGAAGCTATATCACATTTATGCCAAGTGTTTGAACCTCAATCATTTGTTTCGTATGGATTTGAAGCTAAACCGTCTACATCGCATTGATTTGAAGCTAACTCATGTGTTTCGCGTGGATTTGAAGTTAACT
This sequence comes from Megalopta genalis, assembly GCF_051020955.1. NCBI lineage: Eukaryota > Metazoa > Arthropoda > Insecta > Hymenoptera > Halictidae > Megalopta > Megalopta genalis. The sequence continues at coordinate 11,129 of NW_027478086.1, read as the reverse complement.
CGTTTGTTTCGCATGCAGTTGAAGCTATAACACCTATATCCCAAATGTGTGAAGCAAAATCATTTGTTTCGCATGGATTTGAAGCTAAACCGTCTGCATTGCATTGATTTTAAGCTAAATCATGTGTTTCGCATCGATCTGAAGCTAACTCGTTTGTTTCGCATGCAGTTGTAGCTAAATAATGTATATCACAAGTATTTGTAGCTAAACCATTTGTTTCACATGGATTTGAAGCTAAGACTTCTACTCCGCATTGATTTGAAGCTAAATCATTTGTTTCGCATGGATTTGAAGCTAAACCCTCTACATCGCATTGATTTGCAACTAAATCATGTGTTTCGCATGGATCTGAAGCTAACTCGTTTGTTTCGCATGCAGTTGTAGCTAAATAATGTATATCACAAGTATTTGTAGTTAAATCATTTGTTTCGCATGGATTTGAAGCTAAGACTTCTACTCCGCATTGATTTGAAGCTAAATCATTTGTTTCGCATGGATTTGAAGCTAAACCTTCTACATCGCATTGATTTGAAGCTAAATCATGTGTATCCCATGTATTTGAAGCTAACTCGTTTGTTTCGCATACAGTTAAATCTAAATAACGTATATCAAAAGTATTTGAAGCCAAACCATTTGTTTCGCATGCATTTGAAGCTAAGCCTTCTACTTCGCATTAATTGGAAGCTAAATCACGAGTTTCGCATGGATTTGAATCTGAACCTTCTACATCGCATTGATTTGCAAATGAATCATGTGTTTCGCATGGATTTGAAGCTAACTCGTTCGTTTCGCCTGTATTTGAATCTATATCACTTATATCGCAACTATTTGTAGCAAAATCATGTGTTTCGCTTGGATTTGAGCTAAACCTTCTACATCGCATTCATTTGAACCAATTCATGTGTTTCGCGTGGATTTGAAGGTAACTCGTTTGTTTCGCATGCAGTTGAAGTTATATCACCTTTATCCCAAGTGTTTGAAGCTCAATCATTTGTTTCACATGGATTTGAAGCTAAACCTTCTACATCGCATTGATTTGAAGCTAACTCATTTGTTTTGCATAGAACTGAAGCTAAACCTTATACATCGCATTGATTTGCATCTGAATCATGTGTTTCGCATGGATTTGAAGCTAACTCGATTGTGTCGCATGCAGTTTAAGCTAAATCATGTATATCACAAGTATTTGAATCTAAAACATTTGATTCGCATGGGATTTGATGCTAAGCCTTCTACTTCACACTGATTTGATGCTGAATCATGTCTTTCGCATGGATTTGAAGCTAACTCGTTTGTTTCGCATGCAGTTGTAGCTAAATAATGTATATCACAAGTATTTGTAGCTAAACCATTCGTTTGCATGGATTTGAAGCTAAGCCTTCTACTTCGCATTCATTTGAAGCTAAATCATTTGTTTCGCATAGAACTGAAGCTACCTCGTTTGTTCCTCCTGCTTTTGAAGCTGTATCACTTATATCGCAAGTATTTGAAGCTAAATCATATGTGTCGCATGGATTTGAAGCTGATCCTTCTACATCGAATTGATTTGAAGCTAAATCTTGTGTATCGCATGGATTTGAAGCTAAACCTTCTACATCGCATTGATTTGCAGCTAAATCATTTGTTTCGCATGGATTTGAAGCTAACTCGTTCGTTGCGCCTGCAGTTGAATCTACATCACTTATATCGCAAGTATTTGAAGCTAAATCATCTGTATCGCGTGGAATTTGAAGCTAACTCGTTTGATTAGTCTGCATTTGAAGCTATATCACTTATACCCCAAGTTTTTGAAGCTAAATCATTTGTTTCGCATGGATTTGGAGCTAAACCTTCTATATCGCATTGATTTGCAGCTAAATCATGTGTTTCGCGTGGATTTGAAGTAACTCGTTTGTTTCGCATGCAGTTGAAGCTATAACACCTATATCCCAAGTGTGTGAAGCTCAATCATTTGTTTCGCATGGATTTGAAGATAAACCGTCTACATCGCATTGATTTTAAGCTAAATCATGTGTTTCGCATGGATTTGAAGCTAACTCGTTTGTTTCGCATGCAGTTGTAGCTAAATAGTGTATATCACGAGTTTTTGTAGCTAAATCATTTGTTTCGCATGGATTTGAAGCTAAGCCTGCTACTTCGCATAGATTTGAAGCTAAATCATTTGTTTCGCATAGAACTGAAGCTACCTCGTTTGTTCCTCCTGCTTTTGAAGCTATATCACTTATATCACAACGTATTTGAAGCTAAATCATATGTGTCGCATGGATTTGAAGCTGAACCTTCTTCATCGAATTGATTTGAAGCTAAATCTTGTGTATCGCATGGATTTGAAGCTAAACCTTCTACATCGCATTGATTTGAAGCTAAATCATGTGTTTTGCATGGATTTGAAGCTAACTCGTTTGTTTGGCCTCCAGTTGAATCTACAACACTTATATCGCAAGTATTTGAAGCTAAATCATGTGTATCGCGTGGATTTTGAAGCTAACTCGTTTGATTAGTCTGCATTTGAAGCTATATCACTTATACGCCAAGTGTTTGAAGCTAAATCATTTGTTTCGCATGGATTTGGAGCTAAACCTTCTACATCGCATTGATTTGCAGCTAAATCATGTGTTTCGCTTGGATTTGAAGCTAACTCGTTCGTTGGGCATACAGTTAAATCTAAATAACGTATATCACAAGTATTTGAAGCTAAACCATTTGTTTCGCATGGATTTGAAGCTAAGCCTTCTCCATCGCATTAATTGGAAGCTAAATCACGTGTTTTGCATGGATTTGAAGCTGAACCTTCTACATCGCATTGATTTGCAAATGAATCATGTGTTTCGCATGTCTTTGAAGCTAACTCGTTTGTTTCGCATGCAGTTGTAGCTAAATAATGTATATCACAAGTATTTGTAGCTAAACCATTTGTTTCACTTGGATTTGAAGCTAAGACTTCTAATCCGCATTGATTTGAAGCTAAATCATTTGTTTCGCATGGATTTGAATCTAAACCCTCTACATCGCATTGATTTGCAAATAAATCATGTGTTTCGCATGGATCTGAAGCTAACTCGTTTGTTTCGCATGCAGTTGTAGCTAGATAATGTATATCACAAGTATTTGTAGCTAACTCATTTGTTTCGCATGGATTTGAAGCTAAGACTTCTACTCCGCATTGATTTGAAGCTAAATCATTTGTTTCGCATGGATTTGAAGCTAAACCTTCTACATCGCATTGATTTGAAGCTAAATCATCTGTATCCATGTATTTGAAGCTAACTCGTTTGTTTCGCATGCAGTTGTAGCTAAATAATGTATATCACAAGTATTTGTAGCTAAAGCATTTGTTTCGCATGGATTTGAAGCTAAGCCCTCTACTACGCATTGATATGAAGCTAAATCATTTGTTTCGCATGGAATTGAAGCTACCTCGTTTGTTCCTCCAGATTTTGAAGCTATATCACTTATATCGCAAGTATTTGAAGCTAAATCATGTGCTTCGCATGGATTTGAAGCTGAACTTTCTACATCGCATTGATTTGAAGCTAAATCTTGTGTATCGCATGGATTTGAAGCTAACCTTCTACATCGCATTGATTTGCAGCTAAATCATGTGTTTCGCATGGATTTGAAGCTAACTCGTTTGTTTCGCATGCAGTTTTAGCTAAATAGTGTATATCACGTGTATTTGTAGCTAAATCATTTGTTTCGCATGGATTTGAAGCTAAGCCTGCTACTTCGCATTAATTTGAAGCTAAATCATTTGTTTCGCATAGAACTGAAGCTACCTCGTTTGTTCCTCCTGCTTTTGAAGCTATATCACTTATATCGCAAGTATTTGAAGCTAAATCATATGTGTCGCATGGATTTGAAGCTGAACCTTCTACATCGCATTGATTTGAAGCTAACTCATGTGTTTCGCGTGGATTTGAAGGTAACTCGTTTGTTTCGCATGCAGTTGGAGCTATACCACCTATATCCCAAGTGTTTGAAGCTCAATCATTTGTTTCGCATGGTTTTGAAGCTAAACCTTCTACATCGCATTGATTTTAAGCTAAATCATGTGTTTCGCATGGATTTGAAGCTAACTCGTTTGTCTCGCATGCAGTTGTAGCTAAATAATGTATATCACAAGTATTTGTAGCTAAATCATTTGTTCCGCATGGATTTGAAGCTAAGACTTCTACTCCGCATTGATTTGAAGCTAAATCATTTGTTTCGCATGGATTTGAAGCTAAACCTTCTACACCGCATTGATTTGCAGCTAAATCATGTGTTTCGCATGGATTTGAAGCTAACTCGTTCGTTTGGCCTGCAGTTGAATCTACATCACTTACATCGCAAGTATTTGAAGCTAAATCATGTGTATCGCGTGGATTTTGAAGCTAACTCGTTTGATTAGTATGCATTTGAAGCTATATCACTTATACGCCAAGTGTTTGAAGCTAAACCATTTGCTTCGCATGGATTTGGAGCTAAATCTTCTACATCGCATTGATTTGAAGCTAACTCATGTGTTCGCGTGGATTTGAAGGTAACTCGTTTGTTTCGCATGCAGTTGAAGCTATAACACCTATATCCCAAGCGTATGAAGCTCAATCATTTGTTTCGCATGGATTTGATTGCTAAACCTTCTACATCGCATTGATTTGAAGCTAAATCATGTGTTTCGCATGGATTTGAAGCTAACTCGTTTGTTTCGCATGCAGTTGTAGCTAAATAATGTATATCACAAGTATTTGTAGCTAAACCATTTGTTTCCCATGGGATTTGAATCTAAGCCCTCTACTTCGCATTGATTTTAAGCTAAATCATGTGTTTCGCATGGATTTGAAGCTAACTCGTTTGTCTCGCATGCAGTTGTAGCTAAATAATGTATATCACAAGTATTTGTAGCTAAATCATTTGTTCCGCATGGATTTGAAGCTAAGACTTCTACTCCGCATTGATTTGAAGCTAAATCATTTGTTCGCATGGATTTGAAGCTAAACCTTCTACACCGCATTGATTTGCAGCTAAATCATGTGTTTCGCATGGATTTGAAGCTAACTCGTTCGTTGGCCTGCAGTTGAATCTACATCACTTACATCGCAAGTATTTGAAGCTAAATCATGTGTATCGCGTGGATTTTGAAGCTAACTCGTTTGATTAGTATGCATTTGAAGCTATATCACTTATACGCCAAGTGTTTGAAGCTAAATCATTTGCTTCGCATGGATTTGGAGCTAAATCTTCTACATCGCATTGATTTGAAGCTAACTCATGTGTTTCGCGTGGATTTGAAGGTAACTCGTTTGTTTCGCATGCAGTTGAAGCTATAACACCTATATCCCAAGCGTATGAAGCTCAATCATTTGTTTCGCATGGATTTGATGCTAAACCTTCTACATCGCATTGATTTGAAGCTAAATCATGTGTTTCGCATGGATTTGAAGCTAACTCGTTTGTTTCGCATGCAGTTGTAGCTAAATAATGTATATCACAAGTATTTGTAGCTAAACCATTTGTTTCCCATGGATTTGAATCTAAGCCCTCTACTTCGCATTGATTTCAAGCTAAATCATTTGTTTCGCATGGAATTGAAGCTACCTCGTTTGTTCCTCCAGATTTGAAGCTATGTCACTTATATCGCAAGTATTTGAAGCTAAATCATGTACGTCGCATGGATTTGAAGCTGAACTTTCTACATCGCATTGATATGAAGCTAAATCTTGTGTATCGCATGGATTTGAAGCTAAACCCTCTACATCGCATTGATTTGCAACTAAATCATGTGTTTCGCATGGATCTGAAGCTAATCGTTTGTTTCGCCTGCATTTGAAGCTATATCACTTACATTCGCAAGCATTTGATGCTAAATCACTCGTTTCTCGTGACTTGAAGCTAAACCTTCTACATCCCATGGATTTGAAGCTAAATCATGTGTTAGGCATGGATTTGAAGCTATACCTTATACATCGCATTGATTTGCATCTGAATCATGTGTTTCGCATGGATTTGAAGCTAACTCGATTGTGTCGCATGCAGTTTAAGCTAAATCATGTATATCACAAGTATTTGAATCTAAACCATTTGATTCGGATGGGATTTGATGCTAAGCCTTCTACTTCACACTGATTTGATGCTGAGTCATGTCTTTCGCATGGATTTGAAGCTAACTCGTTTGTTTCGCATGCAGTTGTAGCTAAATAATGTATATCACAAGTATTTCTAGCTAAACCATTTGTTTGCATGGATTTGAAGCTAAGCCTTCTACTTCGAATTGATTTGAAGCTAAATCATTTGTTTCGCATCGATTTGAAGCTAAACCTTCTACATCGCATGGATATGATGCTAAAACTACTACATCGCATTGATTTGCAGCTAAATCATGTGTTTCGCATGGATTTGAAGCTAACTCGATCGTTGCGCATGCAGTTAAATGTAAAATAACGTATATCACAAGTATTTGAAGCTAAACCATTTGTTTCGCTTAGATTTGAAGTTAAGCCTTCTACTTCGCATTAATAGGAAGCTAAATCACGTGTTTTGCATGGATTTGAAGCTAAACCTTCTACATCGCATTGATTTAAACCTAAATCATGTGTTTCGCATGTATTTGAAGCTAACTCGTTTGTTTCGCATGCAGTTGTAGCTAAATAATGTATATCACAAGTATTTGTAGCTAAATCATTTGTTTCGCATGATTTGAAGCTAAGCCTTCTACTTCGCATTGATTTGAAGCTAAATCATTGTTTAGCATAGAACTGAAGCTACCTCGTTTGTTCCTCCTGCTTTTGAAGCTATATCACTTATATCGCAAGTATTTGAAGCTAAATCATATGTGTCGCATGGATTGAAGCTGAACCTTCTACATCGAATTTGATTTGAAGCTAAATCTTGTGTATCGCATGGATTTGAAGCTAAACCTTCTACATCGCATTGATTTGAAGCTAAATCATGTGTTTCGCATGGATTTGAAGCTAACTCGTTCGTTTCGCCTCCAGTTGAATCTACATCACTTATATCGCAAGTATTTGAAGCTAAATCATGTGTATCGCGTGGATTTTGAAGCTAACTCGTTGTTACGCATGCAGTTGTAGCTAAATAATGTATATCACAAGTATTTGTAGCTAAATCATTTGTTCGCATGGATTTAAAGCTAAACCTTCTACATCGCATTGATTGAAGCTAAATCATATGTGTCGCATGAATTTGAAACTGAACCTTCTACATCGCATTGATTGAAGCTAAATCTTGTAAATCGCATGGATTTGAAGCTAAACCTTCTACATCGCATTGATTTGAATCTAAATCATGTGATTCGCATGGATTTGAAGATAACTCGTTTGTTTCGCATGCAGTTGTAGCTAAATAATGTATATCACAAGTATTTGTAGCTAAACCATTTGTTTCGCATGGATTGAAGCTAAACCTACTACATCGCATTGATTTGAAGCAAAATCATGTGTATCCCATGTATTTGAAGCTAATTCGTTTGTTTCGCATGCAGTTGTAGCTAAATAATGTATATCACAAGTATTTGTAGCTAAACCATTTGTTTCGCATGGATTTGAAGCTAAGCCTCTACTTCGCATTGATTTGAAGCTAAATCATTTGTTTCGCATGGAATTGATGCTACCTCGTTTGTTCCTCCAGATTTTGAAGCTATATCAATTATATCGCAAGTATTTGAAGCTAAATCATGTGCGTCGCATGGATTTGAAGCTGAACTTTCTACATCGCATTGATTTGAAGCTAAATCTTGTGTATCGCATGGATTTGAAGCTAAACCTTCTACATCGCATTGATTTGAAGCTAAATCATGTGTTTCGCATGGATTTGAAGCTAACTCGTTCGTTTCGCCTCCAGTTGAATCTTACATCACCTATATCGCAAGTATTTGAAGCTAAATCATGTGTATCGCGTGGATTTTGAAGCTAACTCGTTTGTTACGCATGCAGTTGTAGCTAAATAATGTATATCACAAGTATTTGTAGCTAAATCATTTGTTTCGCATGGATTTAAAGCTAAACCTTCTACTTCGCATTGATTTGAAGCTAAATCATATGTGTCGCATGAATTTGAAGCTGAACCTTCTACATCGCATTGATTTGAAGCTAAATCTTGTAAATCGCATGGATTTGAAGCTAAACCTTCTACATCGCATTGATTTGAATCTAAATCATGTGATTCGCATGGATTTGAAGATAACTCGTTTGTTTCGCATGCAGTTGTAGCTAAATAATGTATATCACAAGTATTTGTAGCTAAACCATTGTTTCGCATGGATTTGAAGCTAAACCTACTACATCGCATTGATTTGAAGCAAAACCATGTGTATCCCATGTATTTGAAGCTAATTCGTTTGTTTCGCATGCAGTTGTAGCTAAATAATGTATATCACAAGTATTTGTAGCTAAACCATTTGTTTCGCATGGATTTGAAGCTAAGCCCTCTACTTCGCATTGATTTGAAGCTAAATCATTTGTTTCGCATGGAATTGATGCTACCTCGTTGTTCCTCCAGATTTTGAAGCTATATCAATATATCGCAAGTATTTGAAGCTAAATCATGTGCGTCGCATGGATTTGAAGCTGAACTTTCTACATCGCATTGATTTGAAGCTAAATCTTGTGTATCGCATGGATTTGAAGCTAAACCTTCTACATCGCATTGATTTTAAGCTAAATCATGTGTTTCGCATCGATCTGAAGATAACTCGTTTGTTTCGCATGCAGTTGTAGCTAAATAATGTATATCACAAGTATTTGTAGCTAAACCATTTGTTTCGCATGGATTTGAAGCTAAGACTTCTATTCCGCATTGATTTGAAGCTAAATCATTTGTTTCGCATGGATTTGAAGCTAAGCCTTCTACTTCGCACTAATAGGAAGCTAAATCACGTGTTTTGCATGGATTTGAAGCTAAACCTTCTACATCGCATTGATTTGAACCTAAATCATGTGTTTCGCATGTATTTGAAGCTAACTCGTTTGTTTCGCATGCAGTTGTAGCTAAATAATGTATATCACAAGTATTTGTAGCTAAATCATTTGTTTCGCATGGATTTGAAGCTAAGCCTTCTACTTCGCATTGATTTGAAGCTAAATCATTTGTTTAGCATAGAACTGAAGCTACCTCGTTTGTTCCTCCTGCTTTTGAAGCTATATCACTTATATCGCAAGTATTTGAAGCTAAATCATATGTGTCGCATGGATTTGAAGCTGAACCTTCTACATCGAATTGATTTGAAGCTAAATCTTGTGTATCGCATGGATTTGAAGCTAAACCTTCTACATCGCATTGATTTGAAGCTAAATCATGTGTTTCGCATGGATTTGAAGCTAACTCGTTCGTTTCGCCTCCAGTTGAATCTACATCACTTATATCGCAAGTATTTGAAGCTAAATCATGTGTATCGCGTGGATTTGAAGCTAACTCGTTTGATTAGTCTGCATTTGAAGCTATATCACTTATACCCCAAGTGTTTGAAGCTAAATCATTTGTTTCGCATGGATTTGGAGCTAAACCTTCTACATCGCATTGATTTGCAGCTAAATCATGTGTTTCGCATGGATTTGAAGCTAAACCTTCTACATCGCATTGATTTGAAGCTAACTCATGTGTTTCGCGTGGATTTGAAGGTAACTCGTGTGTTTCGCATGCAGTTGAAGCTATAACACCTATATCCCAAGTGTATGAAGCTCAATCATTTGTTTCGCATGGATTTGAAGCTAAACCGTCTACATCGCATTGATTTTAAGCTAAATCATGTGTTTTCGCATGGATTTGAAGCTAACTCGTTTGTTTCGCATGCAGTTGTAGCTAAATAGTGTATATCACGAGTATTTGTAGCCAAATCATTTGTTTCGCATGGATTTGAAGCTAAGCCTGCTACTTCGCATAGATTTGAAGCTAAATCATTTGTTTCGCATAGAACTGAAGCTACCTCGTTTGTTCCTCTGCTTTGAAGCTATATCACTTATATCGCAAGTATTTGAAACTAAATCATATGTGTCGCATGGATTTGAAGCTGAACCTTCTTCATCGAATTGATTTGAAGCTAAATCTTGTGTATCGCATGATTTGAAGCTAAACCTTCTACATCGCATTGATTTGAAGCTAAATCATGTGTTTCGCATGGATTTGAAGCTAACTCGTTCGTTTGGCCTGCAGTTGAATCTACATCACTTATATCGCAAGTATTTGAAGCTAAATCATGTGTATCGCGTGGATTTTGAAGCTAACTCGTTTGATTAGTCTGCATTTGAAGCTATATCACTTATACGCCAAGTGTTTGAAGATAAATCATTTGTTTCGCATGGATTTGGAGCTAAACCTTCTACATCGCATTGATTTGCAGATAAATCATGTGTTTCGCTTGGATTTGAAGCTAACTCGTTCGTTGCGCATACAGTTAAATCTAAATAACGTATATCACAAGTATTTGAAGCTAAACCATTTGTTTCGCATGGATTTGAAGCTAAGCCTTCTCCTTCGCATTAATTGCAAGCTAAATCACGTGTTTTGCATGGATTTGAAGCTGAACCTTCTACATCGCATTGATTTGCAAATGAATCATGTGTTTCGCATGGCTTTGAAGCTAACTCGTTCGTTTCGCCTGTATTTGAATCTATATCACTTATATCGCAAGTATTTGAAGCTAAATCATGTTTTTCGCTTGGATTTGAAGCTAAACCTTCTACATCGCATTTATTTGAACCAATTCATGTGTTTCGCGTGGATTTGAAGGTAACTCGATTGTTCGCATGCAGTTGAAGCTATATCACATTTATGCCAAGTGTTTGAACCTCAATCATTTGTTTCGTATGGATTTGAAGCTAAACCGTCTACATCGCATTGATTTGAAGCTAACTCATGTGTTTCGCGTGGATTTGAAGGTAACTCGTTTGTTTCGCATGCAGTTGAAGCTATAACCCCTATATCCCAAGTGTGTGAAGCAAAATCATTTGTTTCGCATGGATTTGAAGCTAAACCGTCTACATCGCATTGATTTTAAGCTAAATCATGTGTTTCGCATCGATCTGAAGCTAACTCGTTTGTTTCGCATGCAGTTGTAGCTAAATAATGTATATCACAAGTATTTGTAGCTAAACCATTTGTTTCACATGGATTTGAAGCTAAGACTTCTACTCCGC
>NW_027478085.1:0-32114 GCF_051020955.1 Megalopta genalis | reverse complement strand
CTTCAACTCCATGTGAAACAAATGATTTAGCTTCAAATACTTGCGATATAAGTGATATAGTTTCAAATGCTGGCGAAAATAATCGAGTTAGCTTCAAATCCATGCGAAACACATGATGTAGCTTCAAATCAATGCGATGTAGAAGGTTTAGAATCAAACCCATGCGAAACAAATGATTTAGCTTCAAATCCATGCGAATCAAATGATTTAGCTTCAAATACTTGCGATATAAGTGATATAGTTTCAAATGCTGGCGAAATAATCGAGTTAGCTTCAAATCCATGCGAAACATATGATGTAGCTTCAAATCAATGCGATGTTGAAGGTTTTAACTTCATATCCATGTGTAGCAAGCGATTTAACTTCAAATACTTGCGATATAAGTGATATATCTTCAAATTCTGGCGAAATAATCGAGTTAGCTACAACTCCATGCGAAACCAGTGATGTAGCTTCAAATCAATGCGATGTTGAAGGTTTAACTTCATATCCATGTGTAGCAAGCGATTTAACTTCAAATACTTGCGATATAAGTTTGTCTAGCATCAAATGCTGGCGAAATAATCGAGGTAGCTTCAAATCCATGCGAAAACAGATGATGTAGTTTCAAATCAATGCGATCTAGAAGGTTTAGCTTCAAATCCATGCGAATCAAATGATTTAGCTTCAAATACTGGCGATATAAGTGATATAGTTTCAAATGCAGGCGAAATAATCGAGTTAGCATCAAATCCATGCGAAACACATGATGTTGCTTCAAATCAATGCGATGTAGATGGTTTAGAATCAAATCCATGCGAAACAAATGATTTAGCTTCAAATACTTGCGATATAAGTGATATAGCTTCAAATGCTGGCGAAATAATCGAGTTAGCTTCAAATCCATGCGAAACACATGATGTAGTTTCAAATCAATGCGATGTAGCTGGTTTAGATTCAAATCCATGCGAAACAAATGATTTAGCTTCAAATACTTGCGATGTAAGTTATATAGCTTCAAATGCTGGCGAAATAAACGAGTTAGCTTCAAATCCATGCGAAACACATGATGTAGCTTCAAATCAATGCGATGTAGAAGGTTTAGCTTCTAATCCATGCGAAACAAATTATTTAGCTTCAAATACTTGCGTTATAAGTGATATAGTTTCAAATTATGGCGAAATAATCGAGTTAGCTTCAAATCCATGCGAAACACATGATGTAGCTTCAAATCAATGCGATGTAGAAGGTTTAGAATCAAATCCATGCGAAACAAATGATTTAGCTTCAAATACTTGCGATATAAGTGATATAGCTTCAAATGGTGGCGAAATAAACGAGTTAGTTTCAAATCCATGCGAAACACATGATCTAGCTTCAAATCAATGCGATGTAGAAGGTTTAGAATCAAATCAATGCGCAACAAATGATTTAGCTTCAAATACTTGCGATATAAGTGATATAGCTTCAAATGCTGGCGAAATAAACGAGTTAGCTTCAAATCCATCCGAAACACATGATGTAGCTTCAAACCAATGCGATGTAGAAGGTTTACCTTCAAATCCATGCGAAACAAATTATTTAGCTTCAAATACTTGCGATATAAGCGATATAGTTTCAAATGCTGGCGAAATAATCGAGTTAGCTTCAACTCCATGCGAAACCAATGATGTAGCTTCAAATCAATGCGATGTTGAAGGTTTAACTTCATATCCAAGTGTAGCAAGTGATTTAACTTCAAATACTTGCGATATAAGTTGTCTAGCATCAAATGCTGGCGAAATAATCGAGATAGCTTCAAATCCATGCGAAACAGATGATGTAGTTTCAAATCAATGCGATCTAGAAGGTTTAGCTTCAAATCCATGCGAATCAAATGATTTAGCTTCAAATACTGGCGATATAAGTGATATAGTTTCAAATGCAGGCGAAACGAACGAGTTGGCGTCAAATCCATGCGAAACACATAATTAAGCTTCTAATTCATGCGAAACACATGGTTTAGCTTCATATTCATGCGAAACAAATGGTTTAGCTTCCAATTCGTCCGACGTATATGATATAGCTACAAATGCAGGCGAAGCAAACGAGTTGGCTTCAAATCCATGAGAAACAAATGATTTAGCTTCAAATACTTGCGATATAAGTGATATTGCTTCAAATGCAGGCGAAACGAACGAGTTAGCTTCAAATCCATGCGAAACACATGATGTAGTTTCATATCAATGCGATGTAGAAGGTTTAGCTTCAAATCCAGGCGAAACAAATGATTTAGCTTCAAATACTGGCCAAACAAACGAGTTAGCTTCAAATCCATGCGAAACACATGATGTAGCTTCATATCAATGTGATGTAGAAAGATTAGCTTCAAATCCATGCGAAACACATGATGTTGCTTCAAAACAATGCGATGTATAAGGTTTAGCTTCAAATGCAGGCGAAACAAACGCTTGAACTTCAAATCCATGCGAATCACATAATTTAGCTTCACATTCATGCGAAACACATGGTTTAGCTTGAAATTCATGCGAAACAAATGATTTAGTTTCAAATACTTGCGATATAAGTGATATAGCTTCAAATGCTGGCGAAATAATCGAGTTAGCTTCAAATCCAAGCGAAGCACATGATGTAGCTTCAAATCAATGCGATGTAGAAGGTTTTGCTTCAAATCCAAGCGAAACAAATGATTTAGCTTCAAATACGTGTCAAACAAACGAGTTAGCTTCAAATCCATTCGAAACACATTGTGCAGCTTCAAATCAATGCGTTGTATAAGGTTTAGCTTCAAATCCAAGCGAAACAAATGATTTAGCTTCAAATACTTGCGATATAAGTGACATAGTTTCAAATTATGGCGAAATAAACGAGTTAGCTTCAAATCCATGCGAAACACATGATGTAACTTCAAATCAATGCGATGTAGAAAGATTAGCTTCAAATCCATGCGAAACACATGATGTTCCTTCAAATCAATGCGATGTATAAGGTTTAGATTCTACTCCATGCGAAACAAATGATTTAGCTTCAAATACTTGCGATATAAGTGATATAGCTTCAAATGATGGCGAAATAAACGAGTTAGCTTCAAATCCATGCGAAACGCATGATGTAGCTTCAAATCAATGCGATGTAGATTATTTAGCTATTCAAGTCCATGCGAAACAAATGATTTAGCTTCAAATACTTCCGATATATGTAATATAGCTTAAAATGCTGGCAAAATAATCGAGTTAGCTTCAAATACAAGCGAAGCACATGATGTAGCTTCAAATCAATGCGATGTAGAAGGTTTAGCTTCAAATCAAGTCGAAACAACTGATTTAGCTTCAAATACTGGTCAAACAAATGAGTTAGCTTCAAATCCATGCGAAACACATGATGTAGCTTGATATCAATGCGATGTAGAAAGATTAGCTTCAAATCCATGCGAAACACATGATGTTGCTTCAAATCAATGCGATGTATAAGGTTTAGCTTCAACTCCATGTGAAACAAATGATTTAGCTTCAAATACTTGCGATATAAGTGATATAGTTTCAAATGCTGGCGAAATAATCGAGTTAGCTTCAAATCCATGCGAAACACATGATGTAGCTTCAAATCAATGCGATGTAGAAAGATTAGGTTCAAATCCATGCGAAACACATGATGTTCCTTCAAATCAATGCGATGTATAAGGTTTAGCTTCTACTCCATGCGAAACAAATGATTTAGCTCCAAATACTTGCGATATAAGTGATATAGCTTCAAATGATGGCGAAATAAACGAGTTAGCTTCAAATTCACGCGAAACACATGATGTAGCTTCAAATGTATAAGGTTTAGCATCAAATCCATGCGAAACAAATGATTTAGCTTCAAATACTTGCGACGTAAGTAATATAGCTTCAAATGCCGGGGAAACAAACGAGTTAGCTTCAAATCCATGCCATTCACATAATTAAGCTTCTAATTCATGCGAAACACATGGTTTAGCTTCATATACATGCGAAACAAATGGTTTAGCTTCAAATACTTCCGACGTATGTGATATAGCTACAAATGCAGGCGAAGTAAACCAGTTGGCTTAAAATCCATGCGAAACACATGATGTAGCTTCAAATCAATGCGATGAAGAAAGATTAGCTTCAAATCCATGCGAAACACACGATGTTGCTTCAAATCAATGCGTTGTATAAGGTTTAGCTTCAAATCCACGCGAAACAAATGATTTAGCTTCAAATACTTGCGATATAAGTGAATTAGTTTCAAATGCTGTCGAAATAAACGAGTTACCTTCATATCCATGCGAAACACATGATGAAGCTTCGAATCCATGCGAAACAAATGATTTAGCTTCAAATACTTGCGATATATGTAATATAGCTTAAAATGCTGGCAAGATAATCGAGTTAGCTTCAAATCCAAGCGAAGCACATGATGTAGCTTCAAATCAATGCGATGTAGATTATTTAGCTATTCAAGTCCATGCGAAACAAATGATTTAGCTTCAAATACTTGCGATATATGTAATATAGCTTAAAATGCTGGCAAAATAATCGAGTTAGCTTCAAATCCAAGCGAAGCACATGATGTAGCTTGACATCAATGCGATGTAGAAACATTAGCTTCAAATCCATGCGAAACACATGATGTTCCTTCAAATCAATGCGATGTATAAGGTTTAGCTTCAAATCCATGCGGAACAAATGATTTAGTTTCAAATACTTGCGATATAAGTGATATAGCTTCAAATGCTGGCGAAATAAACGAGTTAGCTTCAAATCCACGCGAAACACATGATGTAGCTTCAAATGTATAAGGTTTAGCTTATAAATCCATGCGAAACAAATTATTTAGCTTCAAATACTTGCGACGTAAGTGATGTAGCTTCATATGCAGGCGAAGCAAACGAGTTGGCTTCAAATCCATGCGAAACACATGATGTAGCTTCAAATCAATGCGATGTATAAGGTTTAGCTTCAAATCCACGCGAAACAAATGATTTAGCTTCAAATACTTGCGATATAAGTGAATTGGTTTTAAATGCTGTCGAAATAAACGAGTTACCTTCATAACCATGCGAAACACATGATGAAGCTTCGAATCCATGCGAAACAAATTATTTAGCTTCAAATACTTGCGATATAAGTGATATAGTTTTAAATGCTGGCGAAATAATCGAGTTAGCTTCAAATCCGTGCGAAACACATGATCTTGCTTCAAATCAATGCGATGTATATGGTTTAGCTTCAACTCCATGCGAAACAAAAGATTTAGCTTCAAATACTTGCGATATAAGTGATATAGCTTCAAATGCTGGCGAAATAAACGAGTTACCTTCAAATCCATGCGAAACACATGATGTAGCTTCAAATCAATACAATGTAGAAAGATTAGTTTCAAATCCATGCGAAACACATGATGTTACTTCAAATCTATGCGATGTATAAGGTTTAGCTTCTACTCCATGCGAAACAAATGATTTAGCTTCATATACTTGCGATATAAGGGATATTGCTTCAAATGCTGGCGAAATAAACGAGTTACCTTCAAATCCATGCGAAACACATGATGTAGCTTCAAATGTATAAGGTTTAGTGTCAAATCCATGCGAAACAAATGATTTAGCTTAAAATACTTGCGACGTAAGTGATATAGCTTCAAATGCAGGCGAAACACATGATGTAGATTCAAATACTTGCGATATAAGTGATATAGTTTCAAATGCTGTCGAAATAATCGTGTTTGCTTCAAATCCATGCGAAACAAATGATTTGGCTTCAAATGCTTGCGATATAAGTGATATAGCTTCAAATGCTGTCGAAATATACGAGTTAGCTTCAAATCCATGCGAAACATATGATGTAGCATCAAATCAATGCGATGTAGAAGGTTTGGCTTCAGATCCATGCGAAACAAATGATTCAGCTTCAAATACTTGCGATATAAGTGATATAGCTTCACATGCAGGCGAAATGAACGAGTTGGCGTCAAACCCATGCGAAACATAATTAAGCTTCTAATTCATGCGAAACACATGGTTTAGCTTCATATTCATGCGAAACAAATGGTTTAGCTTCAAATAATTCCGACGTATGTGATATAGCTACAAATGCAGGCGAAGCAAACGAGTTGGCTTCAAATCCATGAGAAACAAATGATTTAGCTTCAAATACTTGCGATATAAGTGATATTGCTTCAAATGCAGGCGACACGAACGAGTTAGCTTCAAATCCATGCGAAACACATGATGTAGCTTCAAATCAATGCGATGTAGAATGTTTAGCTTCAAATCCAGGCGAAACAAAGGATTTAGCATCAAATACTGGTCAAACAAACGAGTTAGCTTCAAATCCATGCGAAACACATGATGTAGCTTCATATCAATGTGATGTAGAAAGATTAGCTTCAAATCCATGCGAAACACATGATGTAGCTTCAAATCAATGCGATGTAGAAAGATTAGCTTCAAACCCATGCGAAACACATGATGTTCCTTCAAATCAATGCGATGTATAAGGTTTAGCTTCTATTCCATGCGAAACAAATTATTTAGCTTCAAATACTTGCGATATAAGTGATATAGTTTTAAATGCTGGCGAAATAATCGAGTTAGCTTCAAATCCGTGCGAAACACATGATCTTGCTTCAAATCAATGCGATGTATATGGTTTAGCTTCAACTCCATGCGAAACAAAAGATTTAGCTTCAAATACTTGCGATATAAGCGATATAGCTTCAAATGATGGCGAAATAAATGAGTTAGCTTCAAATCCATGCGAAACACATGATGTAGCTTCAAATCAATGCGATGTAGATTATTTAGCTATAAAAGTCCATGCGAAACAAATGATTTAGCTTCAAATACTTGCGATATATGTAATATAGCTTAAAATGCTGGCAAAATAATCGAGTTAGCTTCAAATCCAAGCGAAGCACATGATGTAGCTTCAAATCAATGCGATGTAGAAGGTTTAGCTTCAAATCAAGGCGAAACAACTGATTTAGCTTCAAATACTGGTCAAACAAACGAGTTAGCTTCAAATCCATGCGAAACACATGATGTAGCTTGATATCAATGCGATGTAGAAAGCTTAGCTTCCAATCCATGCGAAACACATGATGTTGCTTCAAATCAATGCGATGTATAAGGTTTAGCTTCAACTCCATGTGAAACAAATGATTTAGCTTCAAATACTTGCGATATAAGTGATATAGCTTCAAATGCTGGCGAAATAAACGAGTTACCTTCAAATCCATGCGAAACACATGATGTAGCTTCAAATCAATGCGATGTAGAAAGATTAGCTTCAAATGCATGCGAAACACTTGATGTTCCTTCAAATCAATGCGATTTAGAAGGTTTTGCTTCAAATCCAAGCGAAACAAATGATTTAGCTTCAAATACGTGTCAAACAAACGAGTTAGCTTCAAATCCATTCGAAACACATGGTGCAGCTTCAAATCAATGCGATGTATAAGGTTTAGCTTCAAATCCAAGCGAAACAAATGATTTAGCTTCAAATACTTGCGATATAAGTGACATAGTTTCAAATTATGGCGAAATAAACGAGTTAGGTTCAAATCCATGCGAAACATATTACGTATCATCAAATTTAATGCGATGTAGAAGGTTTAGAATCAAATCCATGCGAAACAAATGATTTAGCTTCAAATACTTGCGATATAAGTGATATAGCTTCAAATGGTGGCGAAATAAACGAGTTAGTTTCAAATCCATGCGAAACACATGATCTAGCTTCAAATCAATGCGATGTAGAAGGTTTAGAATCAAATCAATGCGCAACAAATGATTTAGCTTCAAATACTTGCGATATAAGTGATATAGCTTCAAATGCTGGCGAAATAAACGAGTTAGCTTCAAATCCATCCGAAACACATGATGTAGCTTCAAACCAATGCGATGTAGAAGGTTTACCTTCAAATCCATGCGAAACAAATTATTTAGCTTCAAATACTTGCGATATAAGCGATATAGTTTCAAATGCTGGCGAAATAATCGAGTTAGCTTCAACTCCATGCGAAACCAATGATGTAGCTTCAAATCAATGCGATGTTGAAGGTTTAACTTCATATCCAAGTGTAGCAAGTGATTTAACTTCAAATACTTGCGATATAAGTTGTCTAGCATCAAATGCTGGCGAAATAATCGAGATAGCTTCAAATCCATGCGAAACAGATGATGTAGTTTCAAATCAATGCGATCTAGAAGGTTTAGCTTCAAATCCATGCGAATCAAATGATTTAGCTTCAAATACTGGCGATATAAGTGATATAGTTTCAAATGCAGGCGAAACGAACGAGTTGGCGTCAAATCCATGCGAAACACATAATTAAGCTTCTAATTCATGCGAAACACATGGTTTAGCTTCATATTCATGCGAAACAAATGGTTTAGCTTCCAATTCGTCCGACGTATATGATATAGCTACAAATGCAGGCGAAGCAAACGAGTTGGCTTCAAATCCATGAGAAACAAATGATTTAGCTTCAAATACTTGCGATATAAGTGATATTGCTTCAAATGCAGGCGAAACGAACGAGTTAGCTTCAAATCCATGCGAAACACATGATGTAGTTTCATATCAATGCGATGTAGAAGGTTTAGCTTCAAATCCAGGCGAAACAAATGATTTAGCTTCAAATACTGGCCAAACAAACGAGTTAGCTTCAAATCCATGCGAAACACATGATGTAGCTTCATATCAATGTGATGTAGAAAGATTAGCTTCAAATCCATGCGAAACACATGATGTTGCTTCAAAACAATGCGATGTATAAGGTTTAGCTTCAAATGCAGGCGAAACAAACGCTTGAACTTCAAATCCATGCGAATCACATAATTTAGCTTCACATTCATGCGAAACACATGGTTTAGCTTGAAATTCATGCGAAACAAATGATTTAGTTTCAAATACTTGCGATATAAGTGATATAGCTTCAAATGCTGGCGAAATAATCGAGTTAGCTTCAAATCCAAGCGAAGCACATGATGTAGCTTCAAATCAATGCGATGTAGAAGGTTTTGCTTCAAATCCAAGCGAAACAAATGATTTAGCTTCAAATACGTGTCAAACAAACGAGTTAGCTTCAAATCCATTCGAAACACATTGTGCAGCTTCAAATCAATGCGTTGTATAAGGTTTAGCTTCAAATCCAAGCGAAACAAATGATTTAGCTTCAAATACTTGCGATATAAGTGACATAGTTTCAAATTATGGCGAAATAAACGAGTTAGCTTCAAATCCATGCGAAACACATGATGTAACTTCAAATCAATGCGATGTAGAAAGATTAGCTTCAAATCCATGCGAAACACATGATGTTCCTTCAAATCAATGCGATGTATAAGGTTTAGATTCTACTCCATGCGAAACAAATGATTTAGCTTCAAATACTTGCGATATAAGTGATATAGCTTCAAATGATGGCGAAATAAACGAGTTAGCTTCAAATCCATGCGAAACGCATGATGTAGCTTCAAATCAATGCGATGTAGATTATTTAGCTATTCAAGTCCATGCGAAACAAATGATTTAGCTTCAAATACTTCCGATATATGTAATATAGCTTAAAATGCTGGCAAAATAATCGAGTTAGCTTCAAATACAAGCGAAGCACATGATGTAGCTTCAAATCAATGCGATGTAGAAGGTTTAGCTTCAAATCAAGTCGAAACAACTGATTTAGCTTCAAATACTGGTCAAACAAATGAGTTAGCTTCAAATCCATGCGAAACACATGATGTAGCTTGATATCAATGCGATGTAGAAAGATTAGCTTCAAATCCATGCGAAACACATGATGTTGCTTCAAATCAATGCGATGTATAAGGTTTAGCTTCAACTCCATGTGAAACAAATGATTTAGCTTCAAATACTTGCGATATAAGTGATATAGTTTCAAATGCTGGCGAAATAATCGAGTTAGCTTCAAATCCATGCGAAACACATGATGTAGCTTCAAATCAATGCGATGTAGAAAGATTAGGTTCAAATCCATGCGAAACACATGATGTTCCTTCAAATCAATGCGATGTATAAGGTTTAGCTTCTACTCCATGCGAAACAAATGATTTAGCTCCAAATACTTGCGATATAAGTGATATAGCTTCAAATGATGGCGAAATAAACGAGTTAGCTTCAAATTCACGCGAAACACATGATGTAGCTTCAAATGTATAAGGTTTAGCATCAAATCCATGCGAAACAAATGATTTAGCTTCAAATACTTGCGACGTAAGTAATATAGCTTCAAATGCCGGGGAAACAAACGAGTTAGCTTCAAATCCATGCCATTCACATAATTAAGCTTCTAATTCATGCGAAACACATGGTTTAGCTTCATATACATGCGAAACAAATGGTTTAGCTTCAAATACTTCCGACGTATGTGATATAGCTACAAATGCAGGCGAAGTAAACCAGTTGGCTTAAAATCCATGCGAAACACATGATGTAGCTTCAAATCAATGCGATGAAGAAAGATTAGCTTCAAATCCATGCGAAACACACGATGTTGCTTCAAATCAATGCGTTGTATAAGGTTTAGCTTCAAATCCACGCGAAACAAATGATTTAGCTTCAAATACTTGCGATATAAGTGAATTAGTTTCAAATGCTGTCGAAATAAACGAGTTACCTTCATATCCATGCGAAACACATGATGAAGCTTCGAATCCATGCGAAACAAATGATTTAGCTTCAAATACTTGCGATATATGTAATATAGCTTAAAATGCTGGCAAGATAATCGAGTTAGCTTCAAATCCAAGCGAAGCACATGATGTAGCTTCAAATCAATGCGATGTAGATTATTTAGCTATTCAAGTCCATGCGAAACAAATGATTTAGCTTCAAATACTTGCGATATATGTAATATAGCTTAAAATGCTGGCAAAATAATCGAGTTAGCTTCAAATCCAAGCGAAGCACATGATGTAGCTTGACATCAATGCGATGTAGAAACATTAGCTTCAAATCCATGCGAAACACATGATGTTCCTTCAAATCAATGCGATGTATAAGGTTTAGCTTCAAATCCATGCGGAACAAATGATTTAGTTTCAAATACTTGCGATATAAGTGATATAGCTTCAAATGCTGGCGAAATAAACGAGTTAGCTTCAAATCCACGCGAAACACATGATGTAGCTTCAAATGTATAAGGTTTAGCTTATAAATCCATGCGAAACAAATTATTTAGCTTCAAATACTTGCGACGTAAGTGATGTAGCTTCATATGCAGGCGAAGCAAACGAGTTGGCTTCAAATCCATGCGAAACACATGATGTAGCTTCAAATCAATGCGATGTATAAGGTTTAGCTTCAAATCCACGCGAAACAAATGATTTAGCTTCAAATACTTGCGATATAAGTGAATTGGTTTTAAATGCTGTCGAAATAAACGAGTTACCTTCATAACCATGCGAAACACATGATGAAGCTTCGAATCCATGCGAAACAAATTATTTAGCTTCAAATACTTGCGATATAAGTGATATAGTTTTAAATGCTGGCGAAATAATCGAGTTAGCTTCAAATCCGTGCGAAACACATGATCTTGCTTCAAATCAATGCGATGTATATGGTTTAGCTTCAACTCCATGCGAAACAAAAGATTTAGCTTCAAATACTTGCGATATAAGTGATATAGCTTCAAATGCTGGCGAAATAAACGAGTTACCTTCAAATCCATGCGAAACACATGATGTAGCTTCAAATCAATACAATGTAGAAAGATTAGTTTCAAATCCATGCGAAACACATGATGTTACTTCAAATCTATGCGATGTATAAGGTTTAGCTTCTACTCCATGCGAAACAAATGATTTAGCTTCATATACTTGCGATATAAGGGATATTGCTTCAAATGCTGGCGAAATAAACGAGTTACCTTCAAATCCATGCGAAACACATGATGTAGCTTCAAATGTATAAGGTTTAGTGTCAAATCCATGCGAAACAAATGATTTAGCTTAAAATACTTGCGACGTAAGTGATATAGCTTCAAATGCAGGCGAAACACATGATGTAGATTCAAATACTTGCGATATAAGTGATATAGTTTCAAATGCTGTCGAAATAATCGTGTTTGCTTCAAATCCATGCGAAACAAATGATTTGGCTTCAAATGCTTGCGATATAAGTGATATAGCTTCAAATGCTGTCGAAATATACGAGTTAGCTTCAAATCCATGCGAAACATATGATGTAGCATCAAATCAATGCGATGTAGAAGGTTTGGCTTCAGATCCATGCGAAACAAATGATTCAGCTTCAAATACTTGCGATATAAGTGATATAGCTTCACATGCAGGCGAAATGAACGAGTTGGCGTCAAACCCATGCGAAACATAATTAAGCTTCTAATTCATGCGAAACACATGGTTTAGCTTCATATTCATGCGAAACAAATGGTTTAGCTTCAAATAATTCCGACGTATGTGATATAGCTACAAATGCAGGCGAAGCAAACGAGTTGGCTTCAAATCCATGAGAAACAAATGATTTAGCTTCAAATACTTGCGATATAAGTGATATTGCTTCAAATGCAGGCGACACGAACGAGTTAGCTTCAAATCCATGCGAAACACATGATGTAGCTTCAAATCAATGCGATGTAGAATGTTTAGCTTCAAATCCAGGCGAAACAAAGGATTTAGCATCAAATACTGGTCAAACAAACGAGTTAGCTTCAAATCCATGCGAAACACATGATGTAGCTTCATATCAATGTGATGTAGAAAGATTAGCTTCAAATCCATGCGAAACACATGATGTAGCTTCAAATCAATGCGATGTAGAAAGATTAGCTTCAAACCCATGCGAAACACATGATGTTCCTTCAAATCAATGCGATGTATAAGGTTTAGCTTCTATTCCATGCGAAACAAATTATTTAGCTTCAAATACTTGCGATATAAGTGATATAGTTTTAAATGCTGGCGAAATAATCGAGTTAGCTTCAAATCCGTGCGAAACACATGATCTTGCTTCAAATCAATGCGATGTATATGGTTTAGCTTCAACTCCATGCGAAACAAAAGATTTAGCTTCAAATACTTGCGATATAAGCGATATAGCTTCAAATGATGGCGAAATAAATGAGTTAGCTTCAAATCCATGCGAAACACATGATGTAGCTTCAAATCAATGCGATGTAGATTATTTAGCTATAAAAGTCCATGCGAAACAAATGATTTAGCTTCAAATACTTGCGATATATGTAATATAGCTTAAAATGCTGGCAAAATAATCGAGTTAGCTTCAAATCCAAGCGAAGCACATGATGTAGCTTCAAATCAATGCGATGTAGAAGGTTTAGCTTCAAATCAAGGCGAAACAACTGATTTAGCTTCAAATACTGGTCAAACAAACGAGTTAGCTTCAAATCCATGCGAAACACATGATGTAGCTTGATATCAATGCGATGTAGAAAGCTTAGCTTCCAATCCATGCGAAACACATGATGTTGCTTCAAATCAATGCGATGTATAAGGTTTAGCTTCAACTCCATGTGAAACAAATGATTTAGCTTCAAATACTTGCGATATAAGTGATATAGCTTCAAATGCTGGCGAAATAAACGAGTTACCTTCAAATCCATGCGAAACACATGATGTAGCTTCAAATCAATGCGATGTAGAAAGATTAGCTTCAAATGCATGCGAAACACTTGATGTTCCTTCAAATCAATGCGATTTAGAAGGTTTTGCTTCAAATCCAAGCGAAACAAATGATTTAGCTTCAAATACGTGTCAAACAAACGAGTTAGCTTCAAATCCATTCGAAACACATGGTGCAGCTTCAAATCAATGCGATGTATAAGGTTTAGCTTCAAATCCAAGCGAAACAAATGATTTAGCTTCAAATACTTGCGATATAAGTGACATAGTTTCAAATTATGGCGAAATAAACGAGTTAGGTTCAAATCCATGCGAAACATATTACGTATCATCAAATTTAATGCGATGTAGAAGGATTAGTTTCAAATCCATGCGAAACAAATGATTTAGCTTCAAATACTTGCGATATAAGTAATATAGCTTCAAATGCTGGAGAAATAATCGAGTTAGCTTCAAATCCATGCGAAACACATGATGTTCCTTCAAATCAATGCGATGTATAAGGTTTAGCTTCTACTCCATGCGAAACAAATGATTTAGCTTCAAATACTTGCGATATAAGTGATATAGCTTCAAATGCTGGCGAAATAAACGAGTTACCTTCAAATCCATGCGAAACACATGATGTAGCTTCAAATCAATACAATGTAGAAAGATTAGTTTCAAATCCATGCGAAACACATGATGTAACTTCAAATCAATGCTATGTAGAAGGTTTGGCTTCAAATCCATGCGAAACAAATTATTTAGCTTCAAATACTTGCGATATAAGTGATATAGTTTCAAATGCTGGCGAAATAATCGAGTTAGCTTCAACTCCATGCGAAACCAATGATGTAGCTTCAAATCAATGCGATGTTGAAGGTTTAACTTCATATCCAAGTGTAGCAAGTGATTTAACTTCAAATACTTGCGATATAAGTTGTCTAGCATCAAATGCTGGCGAAATAATCGAGATAGCTTCAAATCCATGCGAAACACATGATGTAGTTTCAAATCAATGCGATGTAGAAGGTTTAGCTTCTAATCCATGCGAAACAAATTATTTAGCATCAAATACTTGCGATATAAGTGATATATCTTCAAATTCTGGCGAAATAATCGAGTTAGCTACAACTCCATGCGGAACCAGTGATGTAGCTTCAAATCAATGCGATGTTGAAGGTTTAACTTCATATCCATGTGTAGCAAGCGATTTAACTTCAAATACTTGCGATATAAGTTGTCTAGCATCAAATGCTGTCGAAATAATCGAGTTAGCTTCAAATCCATGCGAAACACATGATGTAGTTTCAAATCAATGCGATCTAGAAGGTTTAGCTTCAAATTCATGCGAATCAAATGATTTAGATTCAAAAACTGGCGATATAAGTGATATAGCTTCAAATGCTGGAGAAATAAACGAGTTAGCTTGAAATCCATGCGAAACACATGATGTAGCTTCAAATCAATGCGGTGTAGAAAGTTTAGCTTCAAATCCATGCGAAACAAATTATTTAGCTTCAAATACTTGCGATATAAGTGATATAGCTTCAAATGGTGGCGAAATAAACGAGTTAGTTTCAAATCCATGCGAAACACATGATGTAGCTTCAAATCAATGCGATGTAGAAGGTTTAGAATCAAATCCATGCGCAACAAATGATTTAGCTTCAAATACTTGCGATATAAGTGATATAGCTTCAAATGCTGGCGAAATAAACGAGTTAGCTTCAAAT
The DNA here is from genome assembly GCF_051020955.1 of Megalopta genalis. Taxonomy (NCBI): domain Eukaryota; kingdom Metazoa; phylum Arthropoda; class Insecta; order Hymenoptera; family Halictidae; genus Megalopta; species Megalopta genalis. The sequence goes on along the minus strand of NW_027478085.1, from coordinate 16,784 downwards.
CCATCCGAAACACATGATGTAGCATTAAATCAATGCGATGTAGAAGGTTTAGAATCAAATCCATGCGAAACAAATGATGTAACTTTAAATCAATGCGATGTAGAAGGTTTGGCTTCACATCCACGGGAAACAAATGATTTAGCTTCAAATACTTGCGATATAAGTGATATAGCTTCAAATTCTGGCGAAATAATCGAGTTACCTTCAAATCCATGCGAAACACATGATGTAGTTTCAAATCAATGCGATGTAGCTGGTTTAGATTCAAATCCATGCGAAACAAATGATTTAGCTTCAAATACTTGCGATGTAAGTTATATAGCTTCAAATGCTGGCGAAATAAACGAGTTAGCTTCAAATCCATGCGAAACACATGATGTAGCTTCAAATCAATGCGATGTAGAAGGTTTAGCTTCTAATCCATGCGAAACAAATTATTTAGATTCAAATACTTGCGTTATAAGTGATATAGTTTCAAATTATGGCGAAATAATCGAGTTAGCTTCAAATCCATGCGAAACACATGATGTAGCTTCAAATCAATGCGATGTAGAAGGTTTAGAATCAAATCCATGCGAAACAAATGATTTAGCTTCAAATACTTGCGATATAAGTTATACAGTTTCAAATTGTGGCGAAATAATCGAGTTAGCTTCAAATCCATGCGAAACATATGATGTAGCTTCAAATCAATGCGATGTTGAAGGTTTAACTTCATATCCATGTGTAGCAAGCGATTTAACTTCAAATACTTGCGATATAAGTGATATATCTTCAAATTCTGGCGAAATAATCGAGTTAGCTACAACTCCATGCGAAACCAGTGATGTAGCTTCAAATCAATGCGATGTTGAAGGTTTAACTTCATATCCATGTGTAGCAAGCGATTTAACTTCAAATACTTGCGATATAAGTGATACAGCTTCAAATTCTGGCGAAATAATCGAGTTAGCTTCAACTCCATGCGAAACCAATGATGTAGCTTCAAATCAATGCGATGTTGAAGGTTTAACTTCATATCCAAGTGTAGCAAGCGATTTAACTTCAAATACTTGCGATATAAGTTGTCTAGCATCAAATGCTGGCGAAATAATCGAGATAGCTTCAAATCCATGCGAAACACATGATGTAGCTTCAAATCAATGCGATGTAGAAGGTCTAGAATCAAATCCATGCGAAACAAATGATTTAGCTTCAAATACTTGCGATATAAGTGATATAGCTTCAAATGGTGGCGAAATAAACGAGTTAGTTTCAAATCCATGCGAAACACATGATGTAGCTTCAAATCAATGCGATGTAGAAGGTTTAGAATCAAATCAATGCGCAACAAATGATTTAGCTTCAAATACTTGCGATATAAGTGATATAGCTTCAAATGGTGGCGAAATAAACGAGTTAGCTTCAAATCCATCCGAAACACATGATGTAGCTTCAAACCAATGCGATGTAGAAGGTTTACCTTCAAATCCATGCGAAACAAATTATTTAGCTTCAAATACTTGCGATATAAGTGATATAGTTTCAAATGCTGGCGAAATAATCGAGTTAGCTTCAACTCCATGCGAAACCAATGATGTAGTTTCAAATCAATGCGATGTTGAAGGTTTAACTTCATATCCAAGTGTAGCAAGTGATTTAACTTCAAATACTTGCGATATAAGTTGTCTAGCATCAAATGCTGGCGAAATAATCGAGATAGCTTCAAATCCATGCGAAACACATGATGTAGTTTCAAATCAATGCGATGTAGAAGGTTTAGCTTCTAATCCATGCGAAACAAATTATTTAGCATCAAATACTTGCGATATATGTGATATATCTTCAAATTCTGGCGAAATAATCGAGTTAGGTACAACTCCATGCGAAACCAGTGATGTAGCTTCAAATCAATGCGATGTTGAAGGTTTAACTTCATATCCATGTGTAGCAAGCGATTTAACTTCAAATACTTGCGATATAAGTTGTCTAGCATCAAATGCTGTCGAAATAATCGAGATAGCTTCAAATCCATGCGAAACACATGATGTAGTTTCAAATCAATGCGATCTAGAAGGTTTAGCTTCAATTCCATGCGAATCAAATGATTTAGATTCAAAAACTGGCGATATAAGTGATATAGCTTCAAATGCTGGAGAAATAAACGAGTTAGCTTGAAATCCATGCGAAACACATGATGTTGCCTCAATTCAATGCGATGTATAAGGTTTAGCTTCAACTCCATTCGAAACAAATGATTTAGCTTCAAATACTTGCGATATAAGTGATACAGCTTCAAATGCTTGCGAAATAAACGAGTTACCTTCAAATACATGCGATACACATGATGTAGCTTCAAATCAATGCGATGTAGATGGTTTAGCTTCAAATCCAAGCGAAACAAATGATTTAGCTTCAAATACTTGCGATATAAGTGATATAGTTTGAACTGCTGGCGAAATAATCGAGCCAGCTTCAAATTCATGCGAAACACATGATGTAGCTTCAAATACTTGCAATATAAGTGATATAGTTTCAAATTCTGGCGAAATAATCGTGTTAGCTTCAAATCCATGCGAAACACATGATGTAGCTTCAAATCAATAGGATGTAGAAGGTTTAGCTTCAAATCCATGCGAAACAAATGATTTGGCTTCAAATACTTGCGATATAAATGATATAGCTTCACATGCTGGCGAAATAACTGAGTTAGCTTGAAATGCATGCGAAACACGTGATGTAGGTTCAAATCAAAGCGATGTCGAAGGATTAGTTTCAAATCCATGTCAAACAAATGATTTTGATTCAAATACTTGCGATATATGTGATATAGATTCTAATGCTGGCGAAATAACTGTGTTAGCTTCAAATGCAGGCGAACCACATGATGTAGGTACAAATCAAAGCGATGTAGAAGGATTAGTTTCAAATCCATGTTAAAAAATGATTTTGATTCAAATACTTGTGATTTAAGTGATATAGCTTCAAATGCAGGCGAAACAATCGCTTTAGCTTCAAATCCATGCGAATCACATAATTTAGCTTCAAATTCATGCGAAACACATGGTTTAGCTTCGAATTCATGCGAAACAAATGATATATCTTCAAATACTTGCGATATAAGTGATATTGCTTCAAATGCAGGCGAATCGAACGAGTTAGCTTCAAATCCATGCGAAACAAATGATGTAGCTTCAAATCAATGCGATGTTGAAGGTTTAGCTACAAATCCACGCGAAACAAATGATTTAGCTTCAAATACTTGCGATATAAGTGATATAGTTTCAAATGCTGGCGAAATAACCGAGTTAGCCTCAACTCCATGCGAAACAAATGATTTAGCTTCAAATACTTGCGATATAAGTGATATAGATTCTAATGCTGGCGAAATAACCGAGTTAGCCTCAACTCCATGCGAAACAAATGATGTAGCTTCAAATCAATGCGATGTTGAAGGTTTAGCTACAAATCCACGCGAAACAAATGATTTAGCTTCAAATACTTGCGATATAAGTGATATAGATTCTAATGCTGGCGAAATAACCGTGTTAGCTTCAAATGCAGGCGAACCATATGATGTAGGTACAAATCAAAGCGATGTAGAAGGATTAGTTTCAAATCCATGTTAAAAAATGATTTTGATTCAAATACTTGTGATTTAAGTGATTTAGCTTCAAATACTTGCGATATAAGTGATATTGCTTCAAATGCAGGCGGAACGAACGAATTTGCTTCAAATCCATGCGAATCACATAATTTAGGTTCAAATTCATGCGAAACACATGCTTTAGCTTCAAATTCATGCGAAACAAATGATTTAGTTACAAATACTTGCGATATAAGTGATGAGGCTTCAAATGCTGGCGAAATAAACGAGTTAGCTCCAAATCCACGCGAAACACATCATGTAGCTTAAAATTAATGCGATGTAGAAGGTTTAGCTTCAAATCCATGCGAATCAAATGATTTAGCTTCAAATAATTGCGATATAAGTGATATTGCTTCAAATGCAGGCGAAACGAACGAGTTAGCTTCAAATCCGTGCGAAACACATGATGTAGCTTCAAATCAATGCGATGTTGAAGGTTTAGCTTCAAATCCACGCGAAACAAATGATTTATCTTCAAATACTTGCGTTATAAGTGATATTGCTTCAAATGTAGGCGAAACGAACGAGTTAGCTTCAAATCCATGCGAAACACATGATGTGGCTTCAAATCAATTCGATGTAGAAGGTTTAGCTTCAAATCCATGCGAAACAATTGATTTAGCTTCAAATACTTACGATATAAGTGATATAGCTTCAAATGCACGCGCAACGAACGAGTTAGCTTCAAATCAATGCGAAACACATGATGTAGCTTCAAATCAATGCGATGTATAAGGTTTAGCTTCAAATCCATGCGAAACAAATGATTTAGATTCAAATACTTGTGATATAAGTGATATAGCTTCAAATGCTGGCGAAATAAACGAGTTAGCTTCAAATAGAAGCGAAACACATGATGTAGCTTCAAACCAATGCGTTGTAGATTGTTTAGCTTCAAATCCAGGCGAAACAAATGATTTAGCTTCAATTACTTGCGATATATGTGATATAGCTTCAAATGCACGCGAAACGAACGAGTAAGCTTCAAATCCATGCGAAACACACGATGTAGCTTCAAATCAATGCGGTGTATAAGGTTTAGCTTCAAATCCATGCGAAACAAATGATTTAGTTTCAAATTCTTGCGACATAAGTGATATAGCTTCAAATGCTGGCGAAATAAACGAGTTAGCTTCAAATAGATGCGAAACACATGATGTAGCTTCAAATCAATGCGATGTAGGAGGATTAGCTTCAAATCCATGCGAAACACATGATGTAGCTTCAAATCAATGCGATGTAGAAGGTTTAGCTTCAAATCCATGCGAAACAATTGATTTAGCTTCAAATACTTACGATATAAGTGATATAGCTTCAAATGCACGCGCAACGAACGAGTTAGCTTCAAATCAATGCGAAACACATGATGTAGCTTCAAATCAATGCGATGTAGATTGTTTAGCTTCAAATCCAGGCGAAACAAATGATTTAGCTTCAAATACTTGCGATATAAGTAATATAGCTTCAAATACTGGCGAAATAATCGAGTTAGCTTCAAATCCAAGCGAAACACATGATGTAGCATCAAATCAATGCGATGTAGAAGGATTAGCTTCAAATCCGTGCGAAACACATGATGTAGCTTCAAATCAATGCGATGTATAAGGTTTAGCTTCAAATCCAAGCGAAACAAATGATTTAGCTTCAAATAATTGCGATAGAAGTGATATAGCTTCAAATGCTGACGAAATAAACGAGTTACATTCAACTCCATGCGAAACACATTAAATAGCTTCAAATCAATGCGATGTAGAGGGTTTAGCTTCAAATCCATGCGAAACAAATGATTTATTTTCAAATACTTGCGATATAAGTGATATAGCTTCAAATGCAAGCGAAACAAACGCTTTAGCTTCAAATCCATGCGAATCACATAATTTCGCTTCAAATTCATGTGAAACACATGGTTTAGTATCAAATTCATGCGAAACAAATGATTTCGTTTCAAATACTTGCGATATAAGTGACATAGCTTCAAATGCTGGCGAAATAAACGAGTAGCTTCAAATCCATGCGAAACCCATGATGTAGCTTCAAATTAATGCGATGTAGAAGGTTTACCTTCAAATCCGAGAGAATCAAATGATTTATCTTCAAATACTTGCGATATAAGTGATATTACATCAAATGCAGGCGAAACGAACGAGTTAGCTACAAATCCATGCGAAACACATGATGTAGCTTCAAATCAATGCGACGTTGAAGGTTGAGCTTCAAATCCACGCGAAACAAATGATTTAGCTTCAAATACTTGCGACATAAGTCATATTGCTTCAAATGCAGGCGAAACGAACGAGTTTGCTTCAAATCCATGCGAAACACATGATGTAGCTTCAAATCAATGCGATGTTGAAGGTTTAGCCTCAAATTCACGCGAAACAAATGATTTAGCTTCAAATACTTGCGATATAACTGATATAGCTTAAAATGCAGTCGAAACGAACGAGTTTGCTTCAAATCAATGCGAAACACATGATGTAGCTTCAAATCAATGCGATGTAGATTGTTTAGCTTCAAATCCAGGCGAAACAAATGATTTAGCTTCAACTACTTGCGATATAAGTGCTTCAATTGCTGGCGAAATAAACGAGTTAGCTTCAAATAGATGCGAAACACATGATGTAGCTTCAAATCAATTCGATGTAGAAGGTTTAGCTTCAGATCCATGCGAATCAAATGATTTAGCTTCAAATGATTGCGATATAAGTGATATTGCTTCAAATGCAGGCGAAACGAACGAGTTAGCTTCAAATCCGTGCGAAACACATGATGTAGCTTCAAATCAATGCGATGTTGAAGGTTTAGCTTCAAATCCACGCGAAACAAATGATTTAGCTTCAAATACTTGCGATATAAGTGATATAGTTTCAAATGCTGACGAAATAAACGAGTTACATTCAACTCCATGCGAAACACATTAAATAGCTTCAAATCAATGCGATGTAGAGGGTTTAGCTTCAAATCCATGCGAAACAAATGATTTATTTTCAAATACTTGCGATATAAGTGATATAGATTCAAATGCAAGCGAAACACATGATGTAGCTTTAATCAATGCAATGTTGAAGGTTTAGCTTCAAATCCACGCGAAACAAATGATTTAGCTTCAAATACTTGCGATATAAGTGATATTGCTTCAAATGCAGGCGAAACGAACGAGTTTGCTTCAAATCCGTGCGAAACACATGATGTAGCTTCAAATCAATGCGATGTTGAAGGTTTAACTTCAAATCCATGAGTAGCAAGCGATTTAATTTCAAATACTTGCGATATAAGTTGTCTAGCATCAAATGCTGGCGAAATAATCGAGTTAGCTTCAAATCCATGCGAATCGCATGATGTAGCTTCAAATCAATGCGATGTGGAAGGTTTAGCCTCAAATCCATTCGAATCAAATGATTTAACTTCAAATACTTGCGATATAAGTGATATAGTTTCAAATGCTGGCGAAATAATCGAGTTAGCTTCAAATCCATGAGATACATATGATGTAGCTTGAAATCTATACGATGTAGAACGTTTGGCTTCAGATAAATGCGAAACAAATGATTTAGTTTCAAATACTTGCGATGTAAGTGATATAGCTTCAAATGCTGGCGAAATAACCGAGTTAGCATCAAATGCATGCGAAACACATGATGTAGCTTTAAATCAATGCGATGTAGAAGGTTTAGCTTCAAATCCATGCGATGTAGAAGGTTTAGCTTCAAATCCATGCGAAACAATTGATTTAGCTTCAAATACGTTCGATATAAGTGATATAGCTTCAAATGCACGCGCAACGAACGAGTTAGCTTCAAATCAATGCGAAACACATGATGTAGCTTCAAATCAATGCGATGTATAAGGTTTAGCTTCAAATCCATGCGAAACAAATGATTTAGCTTCAAATACTTGCGATATAAGTGATATAGCTTCAAATGCTGGCGAAATAAACGAGTTAGCTTCAAATAGATGCGAAACACATGATGTAGCTTCAAATCAATGCGATGTAGATTGTTTAGCTTCAAATCCAGGCGAAACAAATGATTTAGCTTCAATTTCTTGCGATATATGTGATATAGCTTCAAATGCACGCGAAACGAACGAGTAAGCTTCAAATCAATGCGAAACTCATGATGTAGCTTCAAATCAATGCGATGTATAAGGTTTAGCTTCAAATCCATGCAAAACAAATGATTTAGCTTCAAATACTTGCGATATAAGTGATATAGCTTCAAATGCTGGCGAAATAAACAAGTTAGCTTCAAATAGATGCGAAACACATGATGTAGATTCAAATCAATGCGATGTAGATTGTTTAGCTTCAAATCCAGGCGAAACAAATGATTTAGCTTCAAATACTTGCGATATAAGTAATATAGTTTCAAATGCTGGCGAAATAATCGAGTTAGCTTCAAATCCAAGCGAAACAAATGATTTAGCTTCAATTACTTTCGATATATGTGATATAGCTTCAAATGCACGCGAAACGAACGAGTTAGCTTCAAATCAATGCGAAACACATGATGTAGCTTCAAATCAATGCGATGTTGAAGGTTTAGCTTCAAATCCACGCGAAACAAATGATTTATCTTCAAATACTTGCGTTATAAGTGATATTGCTTCAAATGCAGGCGAAACGAACGAGTTAGCTTCAAATCCATGCGAAACACATGATGTAGCTTCAAATCAATGCGATGTTGAAGGTTTAGCTTCAAATCCACGCGAAACAAATGATTTATCTTTAAATACTTGCGATATAAGTGATATAGCTTCAAATGCAGTCGAAACGAACGAGTTCGCTTCAAATCAATGCGAAACACATGATGTAGCTTCAAATCAATGCGATGTTGAAGGTTTAGCTTCAAATACACGCGAGACAAATGATTTATCTTTAAATACTTGCGATATAAGTGATATAGCTTCAAATGCAGTCGAAACGAACGAGTTCGCTTCAAATCAATGCGAAACACATGATGTAGCTTCAAATCAATGCGATGTATAAGGTTTAGCTTCAAATCCATGCGAAACAAATGATTTAGCTTCAAATACTTGCGATATAAGTGCTTCAAATGCTGGCGAAATAAACGATTTAGCTTCAAATCCATGCGAATCACATAATTTAGCTTCAAATTCATGGGAAACAAATGATTTAGTTACAAATACTTGCGATATAAGTGATATAGCTTCAAATGCTGGCGAAATAAACGAGTTAGCTCCAAATCCACGCGAAACACATCATGTAGCTTCAAATTAATGCGATGTAGAAGGTTTAGTTTCAAATGCGAGCGAAACAAATGATTTATCTTCAAATACTTGCGTTATAAGTGATATTGCTTCAAATGCAGGCGAATCGAACGAGTTAGCTTCAAATCCATGCGAAACACATGATGTAGCTTCAAATTAATGCGATGTAGAAGGTTTAGCTTCAAATCCGAGCGAATCAAATGATTTATCTTCAAATACTTGCGATATAAGTGATATGGCTTCAAATGCAGGCGAAACGAACGAGTTAGCATCAAATCAATGCGAAACACATGATGTAGCTTCAAATCAATGCGATGTTGAAGGTTTAGCTTCAAATCCACGCGAAACAAATGATTTATCTTCAAATACTTGCGTTATAAGTGATATTGCTTCAAATGCAGGCGAAACGAACGAGTTAGCTTCAAATCCATGCGAAACACATGATGTAGCTTAAAATTAATGCGGTGTAGAAGGTTTAGCTTCAAATCCGAGCGAATCAAATGATTTATCTTCAAATACTTGCGATATAAGTGATATTGCTTCAAATGCTGGCGAAATAACCGAGTTTGCTTCAACTCCATGCGAAACATATGATGTAGCTGCAAATCAATGCGATGTTGAAGGTTTAGCTTCAAATCCACGCGAAACAAATAATTTAGCTTCAAATACTTGCGACATAAGTGATATTGCTTCAAATGCAGGCGAAGCGAACGAGTTTGCTTCAAATCCATGCGAAACACATGATGTAGCTTCAAATCAATGCGATGTTGAAGGTTTAGCTTCAAATCCACGCGAAACAAATGATTTATCTTTAAATACTTGCGATATAAGTGATATAGCTTCAAATGCAGTCGAAACGAACGAGTTCGCTTCAAATCAATGCGAAACACATGATGTAGCTTCAAATCAATGCGATGTTGAAGGTTTAGCTTCAAATCCACGCGAAACAAATGATTTGTCTTTAAATACTTGCGATATAAGTGATATAGCTTCAAATGCAGTCGAAACGAACGAGTTCGCTTCAAATCAATGCGAAACACATGATGTAGCTTCAAATCAATGCGATGTTGAAGGTTTAGCTTCAAATACACGCGAAACAAATGATTTATCTTTAAATACTTGCGATATAAGTGATATAGCTTCAAATGCAGTCGAAACGAACGAGTTCGCTTCAAATCAATGCGAAACACATGATGTAGCTTCAAATCAATGCGATGTATAAGGTTTAGCTTCAAATCCATGCGAAACAAATGATTTAGCTTCAAATACTTGCGATATAAGTGCTTCAAATGCTGGCGAAATAAACGATTTAGCTTCAAATCCATGCGAATCACATAATTTAGCTTCAAATTCATGGGAAACAAATGATTTAGTTACAAATACTTGCGATATAAGTGATATAGCTTCAAATGCTGGCGAAATAAACGAGTTAGCTCCAAATCCACGCGAAACACATCATGTAGCTTCAAATTAATGCGATGTAGAAGGTTTAGTTTCAAATGCGAGCGAAACAAATGATTTATCTTAAAATACTTGCGTTATAAGTGATATTGCTTCAAATGCAGGCGAATCGAACGAGTTAGCTTCAAATCCATGCGAAACACATGATGTAGCTTCAAATTAATGCGATGTAGAAGGTTTAGCTTCAAATCCATGCGAAACAATTGATTTAGCTTCAAATACGTTCGATATAAGTGATATAGCTTCAAATGCACGCGCAACGAACGAGTTAGCTTCAAATCAATGCGAAACACATGATGTAGCTTCAAATCAATGCGATGTATAAGGTTTAGCTTCAAATCCATGCGAAACAAATGATTTAGCTTCAAATACTTGCGATATAAGTGATATAGCTTCAAATGCTGGCGAAATAAACGAGTTAGCTTCAAATAGATGCGAAACACATGATGTAGCTTCAAATCAATGCGATGTAGATTGTTTAGCTTCAAATCCAGGCGAAACAAATGATTTAGCTTCAATTTCTTGCGATATATGTGATATAGCTTCAAATGCACGCGAAACGAACGAGTAAGCTTCAAATCAATGCGAAACTCATGATGTAGCTTCAAATCAATGCGATGTATAAGGTTTAGCTTCAAATCCATGCAAAACAAATGATTTAGCTTCAAATACTTGCGATATAAGTGATATAGCTTCAAATGCTGGCGAAATAAACGAGTTAGCTTCAAATAGATGCGAAACACATGATGTAGATTCAAATCAATGCGATGTAGATTGTTTAGCTTCAAATCCAGGCGAAACAAATGATTTAGCTTCAAATACTTGCGATATAAGTAATATAGTTTCAAATGCTGGCGAAATAATCGAGTTAGCTTCAAATCCAAGCGAAACAAATGATTTAGCTTCAATTACTTTCGATATATGTGATATAGCTTCAAATGCACGCGAAACGAACGAGTTAGCTTCAAATCAATGCGAAACACATGATGTAGCTTCAAATCAATGCGATGTTGAAGGTTTAGCTTCAAATCCACGCGAAACAAATGATTTATCTTCAAATACTTGCGTTATAAGTGATATTGCTTCAAATGCAGGCGAAACGAACGAGTTAGCTTCAAATCCATGCGAAACACATGATGTAGCTTAAAATTAATGCGGTGTAGAAGGTTTAGCTTCAAATCCGAGCGAATCAAATGATTTATCTTCAAATACTTGCGATATAAGTGATATTGCTTCAAATGCTGGCGAAATAACCGAGTTTGCTTCAACTCCATGCGAAACATATGATGTAGCTGCAAATCAATGCGATGTTGAAGGTTTAGCTTCAAATCCACGCGAAACAAATAATTTAGCTTCAAATACTTGCGACATAAGTGATATTGCTTCAAATGCAGGCGAAACGAACGAGTTTGCTTCAAATCCATGCGAAACACATGATGTAGCTTCAAATCAATGCGATGTTGAAGGTTTAGCTTCAAATCCACGCGAAACAAATGATTTATCTTTAAATACTTGCGATATAAGTGATATAGCTTCAAATGCAGTCGAAACGAACGAGTTCGCTTCAAATCAATGCGAAACACATGATGTAGCTTCAAATCAATGCGATGTTGAAGGTTTAGCTTCAAATACACGCGAAACAAATGATTTATCTTTAAATACTTGCGATATAAGTGATATAGCTTCAAATGCAGTCGAAACGAACGAGTTCGCTTCAAATCAATGCGAAACACATGATGTAGCTTCAAATCAATGCGATGTATAAGGTTTAGCTTCAAATCCATGCGAAACAAATGATTTAGCTTCAAATACTTGCGATATAAGTGCTTCAAATGCTGGCGAAATAAACGATTTAGCTTCAAATCCATGCGAATCACATAATTTAGCTTCAAATTCATGGGAAACAAATGATTTAGTTACAAATACTTGCGATATAAGTGATATAGCTTCAAATGCTGGCGAAATAAACGAGTTAGCTCCAAATCCACGCGAAACACATCATGTAGCTTCAAATTAATGCGATGTAGAAGGTTTAGTTTCAAATGCGAGCGAAACAAATGATTTATCTTCAAATACCTGCGATATAAGTGATATGGCTTCAAATGCAGGCGAATCGAACGAGTTAGCTTCAAATCCATGCGAAACACATGATGTAGCTTCAAATTAATGCGATGTAGAAGGTTTAGCTTCAAATCCGAGCGAATCAAATGATTTATCTTCAAATACCTGCGATATAAGTGATATGGCTTCAAATGCAGGCGAAACGAACGAGTTAGCATCAACTCCATGCGAAACATATGATGTAGCTGCAAATCAATGCGATGTTGAAGGTTGAGCTTCAAATCCACGCGAAACAAATGATTTAGCTTCAAATACTTGCGACATAAGTCATATTGCTTCAAATGCAGGCGAAACGAACGAGTTTGCTTCAAATCCATGCGAAACACATGATGTAGCTTCAAATCAATGCGATGTTGAAGGTTTAGCCTCAAATTCACGCGAAACAAATGATTTAGCTTCAAATACTTGCGACATAAGTCATATTGCTTCAAATGCAGGCGAAACGAACGAGTTTGCTTCAAATCCATGCGAAACACATGATGTAGCTTCAAATCAATTCGATGTAGAAGGTTTAGCTTCAGATCCATGCGAATCAAATGATTTAGCTTCAAATGATTGCGATATAAGTGATATTGCTTCAAATGCAGGCGAAACGAACGAGTTAGCTTCAAATCCGTGCGAAACACATGATGTAGCTTCAAATCAATGCGATGTTGAAGGTTTAGCTTCAAATCCACGCGAAACAAATGATTTAGCTTCAAATACTTGCGATATAAGTGATATAGTTTCAAATGCTGACGAAATAAACGAGTTACATTCAACTCCATGCGAAACACATTAAATAGCTTCAAATCAATGCGATGTAGAGGGTTTAGCTTCAAATCCATGCGAAACAAATGATTTATTTTCAAATACTTGCGATATAAGTGATATTGCTTCAAATGCAGGCGAAACGAACGAGTTTGCTTCAAATCCATGCGAAACACATGATGTAGCTTCAAATCAATGCGATGTTGAAGGTTTACCTTCAAATCCACGAGAAACAAATGATTTAGCTTCAAATACTTGCGATATAAGTGATATAGTTTCAAATGCTGACGAAATAATCGAGTTAGCTTCAAATCCATGCTAAACATATGATGTAGCTTCAAATCAATGTGATGTAGAAGGTTTGGCTTCAGATCCATGCGAAACAAATGATTTAGCTTCAAATACTTGCGATATAGTGATATAGATTCTAATGCTGGCGAAATAACCGAGTTAGCTTCAAATGCAGGCGAAACACATGATGTAGGTTCAAATCAAAGCGATGTAGAAGGATTAGTTTCAAATCCATGTTAAAAAATGACTTTGATTCAAATACTTGTGATTTAAGTGATATAGCTTCAAATGCAGGCGAAACAAACGATTTAGCTTCAAATGCATGAGAATCACATAACTTAGCTGCAAATTCATGCGAAACACATGGTTTAGCTTCAAATTCATGCGAAACAAATGATTTAGTTACAAATACTTGCGATATAAGTGATGAGGATTCAAATGCTGGCGAAATAAACGAGTTAGCTCAAAATCCACGCGAAACACATCATGTAGCTTCAAATTAATGCGATGTAGAAGGTTTAGCTTCAAATACTTGCGACATAAGTGATATTGCTTCAAATGCAGGCGAAACGAACGAGTTTGCTTCAAATCCGTGCGAAACACATGATGTAGCTTCAAATCAATGCGATGTTGAAGGTTTAACTTCAAATCCATGAGTAGCAAGCGATTTAATTTCAAATACTTGCGATATAAGTTGTCTAGCATCAAATGCTGGCGAAATAATCGAGTTAGCTTCAAATCCATGCGAATCGCATGATGTAGCTTCAAATCAATGCGATGTGGAAGGTTTAGCTTCAAATCCATTCGAATCAAATGATTTAACTTCAAATACTTGCGATATAAGTGATATAGTTTCAAATGCTGGCGAAATAATCGAGTTAGCTTCAAATCCATGAGATACATATGATGTAGCTTGAAATCTATACGATGTAGAACGTTTGGCTTCAGATAAATGCGAAACAAATGATTTAGTTTCAAATACTTGCGATGTAAGTGATATAGCTTCAAATGCTGGCGAAATAACCGAGTTAGCATCAAATGCATGCGAAACACATGATGTAGCTTTAAATCAATGCGATGTAGAAGGTTTAGCTTCAAATCCATGCGATGTAGAAGGTTTAGCTTCAAATCCATGCGAAACAATTGATATAGCTTCAAATACGTTCGATATAAGTGATATAGCTTCAAATGCACGCGCAACGAACGAGTTAGCTTCAAATCAATGCGAAACACATGATGTAGCTTCAAATCAATGCGATGTATAAGGTTTAGCTTCAAATCCATGCGAAACAAATGATTTAGCTTCAAATACTTGCGATATAAGTGATATAGCTTCAAATGCTGGCGAAATAAACGAGTTAGCTTCAAATAGATGCGAAACACATGATGTAGCTTCAAATCAATGCGATGTAGATTGTTTAGCTTCAAATCCAGGCGAAACAAATGATTTAGCTTCAATTTCTTGCGATATATGTGATATAGCTTCAAATGCACGCGAAACGAACGAGTAAGCTTCAAATCAATGCGAAACTCATGATGTAGCTTCAAATCAATGCGATGTATAAGGTTTAGCTTCAAATCGATGCAAAACAAATGATTTAGCTTCAAATACTTGCGATATAAGTGATATAGCTTCAAATGCTGGCGAAATAAACGAGTTAGCTTCAAATAGATGCGAAACACATGATGTAGATTCAAATCAATGCGATGTAGATTGTTTAGCTTCAAATCCAGGCGAAACAAATGATTTAGCTTCAAATACTTGCGATATAAGTAATATAGTTTCAAATGCTGGCGAAATAATCGAGTTAGCTTCAAATCCAAACGAAACAAATGATTTAGCTTCAATTACTTTCGATATATGTGATATAGCTTCAAATGCACGCGAAACGAACGAGTTAGCTTCAAATCAATGCGAAACACATGATGTAGCTTCAAATCAATGCGATGTTGAAGGTTTAGCTTCAAATCCACGCGAAACAAATGATTTATCTTCAAATACTTGCGTTATAAGTGATATTGCTTCAAATGCAGGCGAAACGAACGAGTTAGCTTCAAATCCATGCGAAACACATGATGTAGCTTCAAATCAATGCGATGTTGAAGGTTTAGCTTCAAATCCACGCGAAACAAATGATTTATCTTTAAATACTTGCGATATAAGTGATATAGCTTCAAATGCAGTCGAAACGAACGAGTTCGCTTCAAATCAATGCGAAACACATGATGTAGCTTCAAATCAATGCGATGTTGAAGGTTTAGCTTCAAATACACGCGAAACAAATGATTTATCTTTAAATACTTGCGATATAAGTGATATAGCTTCAAATGCAGTCGAAACGAACGAGTTCGCTTCAAATCAATGAGAAACACATGATGTAGCTTCAAATCAATGCGATGTATAAGGTTTAGCTTCAAATCCATGCGAAACAAATGATTTAGCTTCAAATACTTGCGATATAAGTGCTTCAAATGCTGGCGAAATAAACGATTTAGCTTCAAATCCATGCGAATCACATAATTTAGCTTCAAATTCATGGGAAACAAATGATTTAGTTACAAATACTTGCGATATAAGTGATATAGCTTCAAATGCTGGCGAAATAAACGAGTTAGCTCCAAATCCACGCGAAACACATCATGTAGCTTCAAATTAATGCGATGTAGAAGGTTTAGTTTCAAATGCGAGCGAAACAAATGATTTATCTTCAAATACTTGCGTTATAAGTGATATTGCTTCAAATGCAGGCGAATCGAACGAGTTAGCTTCAAATCCATGCGAAACACATGATGTAGCTTCAAATTAATGCGATGTAGAAGGTTTAGCTTCAAATCCGAGCGAATCAAATGATTTATCTTCAAATACTTGCGATATAAGTGATATGGCTTCAAATGCAGGCGAAACGAACGAGTTAGCATCAAATCAATGCGAAACACATGATGTAGCTTCAAATCAATGCGATGTTGCAGGTTTAGCTTCAAATCCACGCGAAACAAATGATTTATCTTCAAATACTTGCGTTATAAGTGATATTGCTTCAAATGCAGGCGAAACGAACGAGTTAGCTTCAAATCCATGCGAAACACATGATGTAGCTTAAAATTAATGCGGTGTAGAAGGTTTAGCTTCAAATCCGAGCGAATCAAATGATTTATCTTCAAATACTTGCGATATAAGTGATATTGCTTCAAATGCTGGCGAAATAACCGAGTTTGCTTCAACTCCATGCGAAACATATGATGTAGCTGCAAATCAATGCGATGTTGAAGGTTTAGCTTCAAATCCACGCGAAACAAATAATTT
>NW_027478084.1:0-32246 GCF_051020955.1 Megalopta genalis | reverse complement strand
TAACTTACCAGTTATAACAATTAACTATTTAATAACTAAACTAATTAATAATGGGACCAATGCAATATTTTATCACACAATCCGAACGCTTTGCTGTCTGTTAGAATAATGAAAAAACCATAACGTTTTCGCGATGTAAATATCTCACGCCTATTCTGCTGTTGGTACACATGGAAGCTGTACCACTCTATTACGGTTTTCTGGCCGCTATTTGACATGCCGCGATCAACTTACTCCAACCGAAAACTTCCATCGAACCGAAAAATTGTTAATTTGCAGCAGAATTATCCGGATATTTGTATCTATCGCTTTTTCCTGTCAATATTCGGTGCAGCGAACAGACGATGCAGCACCCCCCCAATCTTTCTCCCTTATTTGCCCCGCTTTCCCTCTTGCTCCGATCCTTCTCCGCGCGCGCGAGAGCGTTTCCCAGGCAGCTCGATACATCAGAAAGGAAATCGAAAAACCGTCAGCGGCGTTCCCGTATCGAGCGTCTCGTTCGCCTATCGGGGCTCGGCGTTTCAGAATCGAGCAATCAAGTTGCAAATCACGCGGTCCGGCCCGAATCGTTATCGCCGACACCGTTCGCAACGCCGCGAATCGAGCCCAAAAACACGGTGCACGGGGCTCGTGCATCACACTCAGGAGAGAATGAATCTGCAGTAGCCCGGTCCGGGAGCGCCGTTACACGCCGACTTGGCCGTCGAAAAGTACGTCCATTAAAACAAACGTTAATTCCCCGGGCTGGACGCGTAACAGCTCGCGGCGCGGCCATTACGTAAAGCTACATGTACAATCCCGTCCATAAGTACTGGAACTGTTGTCGAGAGAGAGAGAGAGAGAGAGAGAGAGAGCAGGAACGTCGAACGATCATCGTGAAATTACGGAAGATCCTTGTAATGATCTCTAGTGAATACCTCGTTTCGGGCCCAAGAAAGAAATTCTGGAAAATGAAATTTTTTTTCTGTTGCAGATAAAACAGAGTTACGTAGTTTATTCATACTTTTTTGTATTACGCAGGCGAACGAATAATTTTCTGTAAAAAATTTAATTTTCTCTCACGATTGCATACAAAATCGAAGTTACACGGTTCATTCAAATTGCACAGATCTAACAACGACGGTTTCGTACTGTCACTGTGAATTAGAAAACGCAGTTCATTCGACGTGATTTTTTTATTATATGAGAGAATATGTAATTTCTTGCGAAAAATTTGTACGATTTGTTGAAAATATGTACGGTATTGACGTGTTTTGGTAAAGAGAATTTTAAAGGATAGTTCTGATGCATTCTGAAATCTATATATTTAATGTACTAGTTATTAACTTTAGAAATATATTGACTCAAATAAAATGCATTCGAAAATACTCAAGGAAATGAATACGCGATGTAATGTACCAAGATAAAGAATATACATATTTTGTCCAGTCCTATAACATGTACGTATGTACAAAATGTGTACAGAATACAGCAATAATTAATATAATATAATATAATATAATATAATATAATATAATATAATATAATATAATATAATATAATATAATATAATATAATATAATATAATATAATATAATATAATATAACATAACATAACATAACATAACATAATATAATATAATATAATATAATATAATATAATATAATATAATATAATATAATATAATATAATATAATATAATATAATATAATATAATATAATATAATATAATATAATATAATATAATATAATATAATATAATATAATATAATATAATATAGTATAATATATATAATTAATATAATATAATATAGTACACAATACAATACATGTCTTGGAAACAATACCGATTAAGTCTCAATATAAGATCTGTAAAAACGAGAAATGTTCGAAAAAAATGCAAAAGACGCAGCAACTTGATCGTATTGCAATGACAAATTGTGTTGTCAATTTCGAAATAACGTGTGCTCGCGAATCGTCTTTTTCGAGCAAACAAACAAATAAACAGAGAGTTTCAGTAGAACACATTAAATTCATCTTGAAACGGTAAAACTTGTTTGCGTCTTCTCCCATCGGAATTCTCATACTTCTGGTCGACAATGTACTCGCATAGACATTTCGTACGGTGCGCGCAGATATAGGGGTCGCGGGACACATAACGCTGAATCTGGGTTAATGTCGTCCCTAGACAAGGTTACACCAACGCGAACCGGAAATCCTCTGGATGGTCGATTACGTTTTATCGACTATTGAGCCTTTGTTAAATCCGGAATTGTCCTGTATTTGGTGCAATATGTATTGTACCCACGACTGTATGAATCATGGCTACCTAATCACATCATATTGTGGATTATTGGAATTGTGTACGATGAACATGCGAACCCAATGGAACATACGGTTTGCTATGCGAATTAACCAAGTTTTTGTGCTGTGTCAGTTTCATCGAAGTCTTCTCCTTATTCTATAGAATGCAAAACTGAATTCATAAAAACCAGTGCGAGATTTTAAGAAATATTAAAGGTAAACTCTTTCAGCATGATTCGATAGAGTAATTATTGCATTACGGATTTTATGCATTTATTAAAACATTTGAAGAATTTAGAGATGTTATTGCATGATTTTCGACTCAATAAAGTAAATAAACAATGGAAGAGATATCTATGCGACTTCTGTATCTTGCAATTAATGCAAGCTATATTTTTATTTTGCATACGAATCCACGGTCTATAAATTATACAGCAGAACCCCGATAACTCGAAAACTTCTACGAGACGAAAATTTTCTTTTCTCGGAAGAAAATATTTTAACTCGAACCATTTACTATATATTAAATTATGTATTATGTATTATGTATATAATTTTGTATTTAACTCGAATTTAGTAGACTACAACCTCTACAAATTGAAATTCACCTCTACGTATCAATTAATCAATTTAAGAGAATTAACTATTTCTTTCTTTCTCAGTTTGAATTTTATGAACTTGAATTTCTTCTTCTTCACACCTTTGCAAGTCAAAGAATTAACCGCCATACAAAGTTTTTAGTATAAGTCGAATTTTCGTTCGTTCTTCTTTCCCTTCTATTCGTGCCTTGGGCCTCATTTTTATAATTATTGACGAGCGGCAATTATAGAAACGAGTCGTAAGGCTTGAATAATCGTATCTCCTCTTCCTAAATTGTCCATTTTCGTTTACAAGCTGAAGGACAATTAGGGAGAACTTACTCTACACACACACACACAATACCTTATTCGATCATTCAATATATGAACTCTCACTTTTCAAGCATCATTTTTTTAAACAATTGTAGCAACTTAATGAAAATAACTCAACACTCGTCCCTCTTCCCTGTATCGAACTTTACAGATAATAATCACATTCTAAAAATCTCAAATAATAAAAACAATGCCACAGTCACGCGAAGGTAAACGCCAACATTATGGAATATTTTTTTCTAAATTCGATGAGGATTAGAGATGAAAACTGACTTATTCGACCGCAAACAGATATAATAACGGACACGAATTAACGAGTACTTATCGATCACAGACCCGTCTTTAATGATCGCTGTCGGAAGAGGCCGGCGCAGTTAACTCTGCGAGCGCCAATATTTTGGCGTTCGTTAAATAGATGCCTTGAGCGAGAATCCTGTTACACAGGGAAGTGCATTGGAATTGGAGGATCCGCTAAGAAACTCAAAGGCGCGGAAAAACGAAACGAGACCGCGTCTGGGGGAGAACCGGCTAAGGGGGAAATTATAGGAGGGTTTTAAATATTTATCAAGCCGTCGGCCAGTCTACTGTCACCGAGCTTGACAAAGAACAAGAGACCGCTAATGAATCCAGTCGGCCGGCAATCATTTCTTTGTTCCTGTTCTCCTTGGTGAATCGAATGGAATTTAAGGGAGACGGTGACGCGGCCTTCAAACTTTCCCATTTACGGTGTTCATTAAATTTCCACCGGAAATTTTCCGGATCGATTTGCTTTGAACTCGATCATCAAACAAATTATTCATTTAACCAGGGGCGGGCGGTGGGGAGGGGGTGGGGGAAGGAACTGCGAGTCCGGCGAAACGCGAATACGATGCACCAAGGCCTTTTCTAGCCTTGTCCTGCTACCCACTTCGACTTTTTTCGAGTCCTGGAAGTTCGTTTCGTCCTCGAAAAGGTTGGCGCATCCTTGTACCGACCACTTCAGCGTCGCGATATCGATTACTGTGGGTTCGTTCGGGGCGGGGGCGGCTGGAAAAATGCGACGAACGAATTCGAGCGAGCCAACGACGTTCGCGTTGGTACAAGGAGATTTCCAATTATCGAAAATAAGTCCGTGAAACGCTTCGAAAGCGAAATCTCGACGGAGTTTCATTGATTCCGGTTGAGAGAAAAAAGACAGGCCGAAGAGAAAGAGAGCGACGACGCCGCGGAACGAGAAGGGAAGCGAACACAGAACGTAGAATTTTAATCTTGACGAAGCATTCACAACATGGGATTAGAGAGGAGAAAGACAGGCGACGACTGTTCCACGGCGAAAGAAATGATCTGCGCGTGTACTTACTGTGACGAGCAAAAGAGTGTACACACACACACGCTCTCGCACACATGTACCGCATGTCTCGCAAAAGAAGTAATAACAGTGAAAATGAAAATAATGCTACGAATTAATTAATCGGTCGGAATTAAGCGATTGTAATTATAAGGTGAATGAAAGGAATACTTTATCTACCGGAAGCTGATTAACATAACCTTCAATTACTTGTGCTATACTCAGAAGAATCTCAACGATCTTTTTGTTATTGGGGACGACTTGTTTGATACACGCGATTCTAATAATAAGTAATTAATACTAAAGAATTTATTTAAAAGTTTTTAACTTTAAACTGTATTCTCTGAAAGCAATTATTCTACCATTTGAATTAAATAAGTTAATTTTAACTTCATCCAAGAATATTACATTATCCCAAAAACTATCATCGCAATTAACATATTGTTTTCAAATTCTAAACGCTTGCGTCGGTTCGTCTTGGAAACGTAAGGTTCCTTCCTCGCTATTCTACCGTGATTCCCTTTATCACATAGAATTCTGCTATGGAGAAGAACAAAGCAGGTGTAGTATAACATCGAATCAGAAATTATGTATATTATATAATATGTATATATAATATATATAAATTATATTATAATTATTATTATATATATTATATATTATATTATAATTATTATTATATATATATATTATGTATTGTGTATATATATCAGTATGTCACACAGATTGAAAGCATTGAATAAAAGTGAAGGAAAATGGACAAAAAATATTAGTTTAAGTTTACGGATCGACAATAAAATATTAAAGCGCAGAACAGTAATCGTCGCGTTACGTTCTCATCTTTGTAAAATATTCCCCCTACTGTAAACACAAATGAAGCTAAACTATCATATAATGCTAATAACAATCACGCAATACAAATGGATCGGTAAAATAATTCACAGTGTTATTTTCGTTTCTATGAGACAAACATTATGCTTGCACACTTTTGCTCGTCGCTTATGCATCTTCGACGAGAGGACTTTAATTTGTTTATTGTTCCGAGGCAACGCTACGCCGGCGTTAGCACTCCCTTGTCTATTACCAGGACAAGGTAATATGATTACGCGATTTATCGTTTTGTTTGCTGATAACTGAAAAGTTACCGGGGGAGGGGGGGGCAGTAATAGGCCGGAAATTAATATTAAGATAGCCGGAATTGAAGGGGGAGGAAGAAAATTAAGAAGAACGGCCCGGGGTTTGAGTGTAGTCTTGCTTAACTTTCTTGCTAGCCCATTTGGTAAATGAAGTGCAGTTTCCACCGGACGTATCGGGTAATTTGAGAATGGCGAACATTGCTCGTTAAAGTTGCAACAAGAGCCTTGCATTGATCGAAGGAATAACCAAGCGAAAACTGATTCCTCGAACGAATACTAATTAGCAGGGTAAAATGAATTTCCTCCGTGTGAAACTTCGTTTTCAAGCTCCGATGAACATTTATTTCTTACATCGTGTTCGCGTTAATGTGACTTTCTAATAGATATATATATATATAAGTGCTGACCGAAACTTTTTATCGAATTTTTACTGTCCCAATGATTTACGTTTGAAATTTCAGGTTCGAGACAAAAATTTGGCGTTCGTGATGTTTTTTTAAAATAGTTTGATGGTACATAACTATGGCTTATAACTTTGCGAGATTAATTTTTCTTAGATTTTTATAACTGCTGTATATAAAACCAGGGTTCGAGATAAATAAGTACCATCGGTTGTGAACGAAAAATTCCATTCGAAATTCGTTTCGTTCAATAAAATATCTGTCGCCGTGGAATTTTTGCGAAAAGTATTGTCAGCTTTGGAGGGCTTTTTCGAAACGTATTCTCGTGAAACGAATTCAATAGTTGCATGGAAACAAATCTTTTGGAAACCTTTGTTAAAAATGTCCCTAGAAATGGAATATATCTAGCATATATGCTGGATTTATTTAGCAATATTATGTAAAATTATTTACGAATTATGGGACCGGTATGGAAATCGAAACGTAAGTATTACATTTTTGTGAGAAATATTGAATAAAAAGAATCAATTTAATTTCATAAGCATGACATCTTCTAGATCTGTTGGACATCAATTATTTCTACAATCATTCAGTGTAAACTTTAGTATTGAAAAGAACGAGCAACTTGCATAGCAGGGATGCCTTGTAAAGATATGTAATTTTCAAAAAGACCATTTCATATTTTTCAATGTTCTTTGCTTCATTAAAAAGAATGAACGAACCAATTAATTATGAAAAATAATATCAACGGAGCAACGCGCCACACCAGCCGTCAAACAATTATTGACCCTTTGCGAACTAACAAGGGAACGTTTTCAAGTGTAACACGCCAATTTTAATGAGATTTTAGTATAATATAGTTATACATTTGACACGTATTACTTTTTACATCTGCAATTGTCCATAGCTAGAGAGTGAACAAAATGGTTTTCTCTCAAAATCGAGGATAAAAACAATATTTTTTTTAGGTATCTCGACAATTAGAGGGCGTGGAACAATGAATTTCTCTTTAAAATACGTGCATTTGATCGACGAACTTAATCGCTTAAAAACACTTTCGAGAAAGTTATTTGTTCAAACAATATTTAAGAAATAAAACTTTTGTCAATTTTTCTTATTAATTGATTATTCGTTTTTATATAAACTCGTGATAATAATCTATGGACCAAAATAGAGGTGATACTTATTTTTGGAATACGCTTTGTTCTCGTCGTTTAACAATATTAATTACATTGACAATTGATATTGACATTGTTACACTTATTAACGGATGTGTTTTTTGGTCAGTGTTCTTTTGTTAATAACTCGTAAACAAAGCCGCGAATTGCATTTTCGCCAAGGAAAAAGTTACTTCAAATGACCTCAGGTATGGAACACCCTATATAACAAACGTTAACAACGACAAATGATTGAAGTATACATCCAGAATTGCTGGTTCTTAAAATTACTATAGTGAATTTAGTATTTTAAAATTAGTATAGTGAATTCCAGAATTATTGGCACAACTTTCAAAACAGAATAACTTTTTTAAAGATGTACGAAATAACGTGGACTTTTTTGAGATGTTAGAAGGATCGGTTCAACAGACAATGTCTACAAATACTTTTTTAAATTCCAGTTGATTGGAATAACAACAATAATAGAGTCTCGTTTTTTTCTCTAACATTTTATCTGAGCGTATAACGAAAGTTTAGGTAAAACTGCATCATTAAAAACGCGAGGTTCTTTTTTTTTATTCTAGCCAATTGCAATTTAAAGAAAAGAAAAAGGTGTAGACATTGCCTAGTTAACCGGTCCACTTTGAGAAAAGTTTTGAAAGGTGTGCAATAATTCTGGTACTCATTGTAAATGTTTTCCAAAACATCTAAATTTTGAGCATAACAATGCTATATTAATAATGCTAATCTTTGCAGATCCATTTCATGCAAGAATTCAGACAATTCAACATAAAATATAACGGCTCACCTTGTATAATTTGTATAATTTATTATATATATTATATATTATTATTATATTATATATATTATTATATTATATATATTATTATATATTATATATTATTATATTATATATTATTATATTATATATTATTATATATATATATTATTATTGTATATTATTTGTAATTTGTATAATAATAATTTTATTCTATTCGAATAAAATAAACATTTTTGTTTCCATATTGCCTGTTTGTACAAATTAGGATTGCAGCGCTAGATATTTGGCATGGAATTTTAATAACTGCGATTCCCGAAGGGTTTCGCGATATAGAATCAAAGCGACGGAGTGAAATATTGATCATATTTGGAATATTTTACGGTTTTATACGTTCGAAATGGGACCGGGTTTTTTTTCCCCGCGCGTAGTAACGCAGCGACGCGTCACGAAATATTTTTCGCGATATCGGAGAGAACGAAACATCGAATCAGGCGTCATTGTTGTCACTTACCACGCTGCCAGATCGGCGTGCTGGCCGGATTGCTGTCCACCTCGCATTTCAGGCTGACGGACATCCCCTCGACGATCGGAATTCCAAAACCAGGTAAACGCGTTATCGCGAACGACGGAGTATCTGAAACAGGTATTAAGCAATTACTGTCAGCGCGAACGATATCGATGGCTGTGTCGATTGCATCGTGATAATTAACGGTAAGGGGTATTATGTATTCTATTTTCAAGAGAAAATTAAGCATCCGATGGTTTTTAATCCATGATCAAAATAAAGATAAATGTTTTCACGTTGCGAACAGAAGCTGCGACTAAATTACGGGTTTTTATGCAAGTTCTCGTTCATATTCGTTATTCGATGAAAACTAGAAGGATTTGAGCAGAATATTGCCGGTCTTAAGAAACATACATACATACGTTATCAATTTTTTCAATAACGTAAATAGTATTTCTTTGTTATTTTTCGAATTTGCATTTGAGTACGCATGGGAATCTGTTGACTTGTAATTAGAAAGCCGGGCTTCTGTGCATTTATGGCGTGTACAGATTTTTAAATGCAAGGAAAATATATATATTATATATTATTATATTATTATTATTATATTATTATATATATATATTATAATTGAAAATTGTTCGACGAATTGTATAGGAATGCAATTCACAAAATGATGATTGAATTAGTATTTCTATAAGTTCAAAAATAGTTGAATTATAGGTTGTTGAATATAATATAGTAGTTGAAGTATAATATATAAAGTTAGTTGTAAGATTTTATTTGTGGGTAGGATATTATGCATTAAACCGTACACTTGTTGCATGGAGTGAATTATCTTTAATATCTATATTATATGTAAAAAATAGTAAATACATAATTAGTAACATAACAGTAATTACATATATTATATGTAAAAAAGTATACAGTAAATTGTCCTCAATTTTCCTTCAGCTTGTGAACAAAAACGGACAATTTTGGGAAGAGGAGATACGATTATTCGAGCCTCGCGACTCATTGTTATAGTTGCCGATTGTCAACAATTATAAGCACGAGGTGCAAGGCTAGAATAATTCTATCTCTTCTTCGACGAATCGCGTTTTGTTAATCTATAGACGAATCGCGACTGAGTGATCTGTCTCTCATTTTCTACTCCACCCTTGCTTGCCCTGGAAAAATTCGTAAACAACCCTGATTGGCTAACCCACGCGCTGGGTCTTTCCAATCAGTGCTGTTCCTTTTTCCGTTTCAGCGCCTTATTCCTTACGCCCTTAGCGTGCTTGTTTTCAGAACGACGAGGTGATTGGGGGGGATGAGTTTGTCGTGACAACGCTGCACAGTGGTCTGAGAGCGGCGAAAGCCCCATATTTTCAAGCGTCTTAAAAAATCAAGTTTGTTATACTTTTGAGTAATAACGGAGCAAATTTTTAAGGATGAAAAAGTTCAGAAACTAGTTTCGCTTGGTTATAGACCATTTGAAATTCGGTCATGCTTAGTTTACCTAGTTTTCAGAATGAATTCAAGCGCGTGTTTGAAGAAACCGTGTGCCTAAGATAGTACGCCTGTAATGATAGTGATGTAAAAATTATATTATAATATTATATTAATAATATATATTATAATAATATTATATTATAATATTCCGTTTTAGAAGGTGTATCAACATTTTTGTGGCCCACACTACAGGTTCCTGAGGTTCCTGAGTTCATTTGAAGCAACTTTTTCCTTTGCGAACATTTTCTCCGAGGCTTCGTTTACGAGTTATTAATGAAAAACAGTGACCAATGAAAGATCGCATATGGCTGACGCCCCTCCCTCGTGGCCACTGCCGCTGCGTCAGGCGGCCGGCGCGACGCGGCATTGGCCGAAAGGGCGAAGCACTGGCCGCGCTAGCTCTCCGATTGGTCACTGTTTTTCGTTAATAACTCGTAAACGAAGCCGCGGATTGCATTTTCGCAAAGGAAAAACTTACTTAGAATGACCTCAGCTACCCCACATTTCCGGATTGCGAGACATTTCTGGGGCACCCTGTATAACTATGTCACTTTAGGCTATAAGTCATTTTATGTTATTCATCATTTTAGGCTCTATTAGTCATTTTCTTAATTATCTGCATCAAACACGATAAACGAACTGTCTGATATTTTATAAGTTGTATGCATTTTTAACGCAACAACCTTAAAATATGCCGGCTGCGCGTAAAAGTTCTCGCGCAAACGAACCCGGGCCATATCGCGTTAACAATGAATTAGGTCGATAACAATAACTCTAATACGATCCTAGTCTACTGAAATATCCGCGGGTCATTCGCGACAGATTTCGTTGATTGAATGAACGGCGAATTGTTCAAAGGAAGCCCGGGATTGCATACACTAAACAGAACGAGGAGGACCGAATCATGTATCAGAGTGAATCTATTTCGAAGCTACGTTCGCGTTTACTCAGCGACGCGAGTGACAGAAGTCGTTCGCGACTGAAAGGTTTCAGTCACTATCTCCGCGTGCCTCGAGAAAATACGCGAAACCGAGTTCGAAAAATGCGGGACGAGTTCCTCGACCCCCGCCATTTTCACGCGAGCCCGTACACGTGCAGATTGGATAACAGAGGGAAACAGCGAGAAACTCGAGAGCATGAGCAACGAGTTTTTTGAGAGCCGCGAATCTGCTAGCACAGGGACGCGCGCGCACGGTAATTTGATAGATAGCAAGACGTTTCGAGCAGCCGCCTGTAGAATTAGTCGACAACAGCGTTTTATGCCGAGACTTGTTACCGACACGAACTTTTAGAGGAAAAATAGCGCATTCCGTTTCGATCCCTTGTAGCAGGGGTGTCGAACTCGCGGCCCGAGATGAACACATTTTTGCGGCCCAGTCGATATACCTAATTATTATTTCAATATATATAATCTTATATTATATATGTCAATATATATAATTATTATTTCTTCTCGTAAATTTATATAACATTTCTCTCAAATCTTACCAGATTACATCAGCTCGGCTCAGTATTTTGTGCATCGATACAATTTTTTTGGTCGGTACTAAAAGAGTTGAAAATGCGGAAAGTATTTGTTCAAAATAAGGGAAGAAAGTATTCCTTGCGAAATGTGAGAGATTATGGTTTCGTTGAAATTATACCACGAGGATTGTACTAGATATTTGACTTAATCGTGACTACTGGTAAAAGTATTACGTACCGAAGGATTTTTCATTGAAATGAAAATGTTGGTCTATTAAACATACTAATGAGACTCGAATATTATAGAAGTCAGTTAATTTTGTAAAAAAGAAATTCAACAAGGAACATCGGTATTACAACTTCGCACAAACTGTGAAATTATTCGCGTATTGTGGAAAGAATAATTGATTACTCTAAACTCTGATCATCGTGTATTGTTATCGTATTGTTTATCAAAGTGTATAGGTACAGTAGTTTCGTTCGGCAGTGTAAGGCCAAGGCTTACAGCCTTAACGCAAATTGCATAATAATGTAGCATCGCGGAATTCTGTTGTTAGTCAGCCCCGAACATAAGCTCGGGGAAGAGGATTTGAAATGTGTTCTCTATAGAAACAAGTTTAGTACAAACTCAAGTGTCCGAAGCCCTTAAACAGGGCTTTAGAATAACGTTTACATCTACACCGTCGATTTATTGCCTCGGACATTTCATCAATCTTCACACTTCGGGGGTACAATGAAGAATCTATTTGTTTATCACCTCTGTATTACACATATGTGGAAAAAATTGAAATTTGCGAATGACTTTTCGACTTTGTACTAATATTTTCATTGGCATCCTTTTTGTAACGAAATTTTCATTAGTTCGATGTTTTCTTCTATTTTTTTTAATTTTTTTAATTTTATCTTCCTTCTTTTTTCAGTTTAGATTATGGTAATGTAAAATTGCATTCCTATTTCGCAGAAGTAACAGTTAAATTTTTTAACTCATCGTGTACGTAATTGGTCAAGAATTTTATATTAGTCATGATTAATCGAAAGTTACGAAGAAAAACGTGATATTGCATATTTTTAATGTTACTGTTTAATGTGTTTCTTATAGTAAGTTTTTTTTTGAGGATATTCCGTTCGAGCAATAAAGAGATGCATATTATAATATTGTACAGGTATATTATAATATTATATTGCAATATAATATATATAGTATAATATTGTATTGTATTTTTACAATATTATATAATATTGTACTGCACATAGCAATTCCAAACTTTTTATTTTAGACTCCGAAGCTATTAAATTATAATATTTAAACACGATGTAAATTTCCTAAGCCAATCCACACACAAAACAATGAACGATAATGCCAATAGTCATATCATTCATGAATCCTGTTAAAGACTATGTTTTAATTACGTTTGAAGAATTTGAACAAAAATATAAATACCACAGTTACAAAATGTTACATGTTACAAAAACATTACCAGAGATAAAATTCTCATTCATCGTGTACTACCAACGCCGAGAAAATTACGTCGTTTACAAAATTCTTATAAATGAATATTACAGAAGTACTCTCTACACATCCCGGAAGGAAAAACTCATGATCCTTTTTTATCCTCAGGATAATACCGTGTGGGTTTCAGACTACATCTTTATACTTATAAACCAAAGATAATAAAAGTAATCCCGGCAAGAGCTTAAAAGTTCCGACATTTACACAGTGTCTCGTAAAATTATTTAAACACGCTCGCAGTTTTAAAACATACCTAAACGCGTCCCCGAGCGAAACGTTTAGTATCGCATTAAAAACGAAGATTGTATCAGTTGAATTAACGAATGATTTGAGAAGCGGTACAATTAGTCAACCGTAACAGAGTTCAACTCTATAGTGGCAAATTTTTGTGATGCAATGCGTGTACAAAAATTTCATTAATATTTATGTAACTCAAGAGAGAGAGAGAGAGAGAGATGAAAGTTGAAAATTATACAATAAATCTTAACATGTTGAATGGCAAAAAGGTCTATCCAAAAAATTCTGACAGAGCCAAAGTACAATAATTTGCTGGATATAAGACAAAATAAGAAATTAAAATTGATCATAATCGATGATACTTTAACTCTTGCCGTATTATTACGAGTCTGGCTCGTGATCATGGTAGCCAGGCGATTAAGCCAGATTTCAGGTCGAAGAAGTAGGAGTGGATAACATGTGGATAATGTTCTTATACCACTGTTGTGTCCTACTTCGATTGGAAATCTGGATTAATCATCTGGCTATCATGCTTGTAGATTTCTAATAATAACCTGTTAAATATGAATGGTATTCCGTTCTTTTAAGCTCGAATACAATTTTCTAACGTGCATAACAATCATATTTGGTAGATAACGTTCCCTTAGTAATAATAATAATAGTAATAACAATAATAATAATAATAATTTTATAATATAACATTTACGGATATCATAAAAATGGGGAGTGAGAGACATCTATAACTGAAATCGGCAATTACTTAGTTGCCAACCCAATAATTGTATCTCCTCTTCCCAAAATTGTCCATTTTTATGCGAAATCTGAGCGCAAATTAGGGAGAAATTACTGTACTCGTACACTTGGTAACATAATAATAATAATAATAATAATAATAATATTAATAATAATAATAATAATAATTTTATAATATAACATTTACGGATATCATAAAAATGGGAGCGAGAGACATCTATATAACTGAAATCGGCAATTACTTAGTTGCTAACCCAATAATTGTATCTCCTCTTCCCAAAATTGTCCATTTTTATGCGAAATCTGAGCGCAAATTAGGGAGAAATTACTGTACTCGTACACTTGGTAACATAATAATAATAATAATAATAATAATAATAATAATAATAATAATAATAATAATAATAATAATAATAATAATAATTTTATAATATAACATTTACGGATATCATAAAAATGGGAGTGAGAGACATCTGTATAACTGAAATCGGCAATTACTTAGTTGCCAATCCAATATTCTCTTCTTCCAAGAAATTATTACAGTCGAAGAACAATAGTTATTAGTCATTGGTCAGAACTTATTAGTCACTGTAACTGTGAAGAAAATGGTACGACAACTGATCAATCCTCTTCGATCCCAAGAATTCTAGTAAAATTCACTCGAAGATATCGAAGTAAAAATGATCTAAACAGGACATTCGTTGAAGTTTCTCCATGAACATCTAGTTCGCGGGTCGCTGTGATTAAATCGATGCTCGAAGCTAATAATCTTCGCCTGGCAGTACGTGTTTCGGTCGAACGGCTGATTGCTCCTGTTCCGGAAGGGATTATTCAAAGAATTTTCTACAAACAATTTCACGTATCCCAGCGCTATCGGTGGGGTTTACCGTGGCGTCGGCCGAACGTTCCTAAACGCGCGATCGTCGTCCACGTAGTTAACCGTTACGTCTTCGCCGAAGTCGTTTACCCAACCCCCAATTACCCATCCGCCGAAACAACAATGGTGTTCGCCACTGTAAACCGCTTCGCGACGGTTGTGAAAGCGAGCAAGAGGAGTTAACAGAGATAAAGAAGAAAAAGAGACTGACGAAATGGTAAAAATAAGAGCAATCGCGCAACGGCTCTGTAATAACCGGGATGACAACGACGACGACGACGACGACGACGACGACGACGGGGGAACGACGACGACGCGACGGAAGGGTGGGTGCGGGAAACGAGGGCGGCGGGAGCCACACGGACATCAAACCTACTAATCGGGCAAACGGAACTATGGCTCTGACGGACGACGAGCCGTCCCTTCTCCGACACCCTCCTGTCCCGTGTACCAACGGAAACGGCGTTCCTTCGCGTCATTAACGACCCGACCTCGAACCGGGCGATAGAACCCGCTCGAATCCAGATCGGTCGACGTGTACACGTGCACGCGTAACAGGGATTCCTCGACGAGAACGTCGCGCCGGTGCCGATAGCGATTCCAGAGCGGGCGAACGAGCTTCGACCACAGTTTTGAGGCCGCGAGTAATTAACGAACGCTCGAGGACAGTGAAGATTTTACGATCGCGTCGGGTACTCGTTAAAAACTGTTCCCCCACGGCGCCCTCCCCGCGGCACCCGTTTCGGCGACGACACGCAACGGGACAGAGACTGGCGCCTTTCCGCGCGGAATCAAGGCTATTGCCGGCGCCGACTGACCGCTTCATCACGGTCGTTTTGTCGTTCGACAAGGAGGGTCCTCGCTTCACTGGCTTGAAAAAAAGAATCGAAGTATTAGGTCGCTCGGTGCAGAAAAAGTAGTCGTGATTCCTGACACTTCCGCGCTTGTTCTAGATCACGTGCTATCCTCGTTAATTCTTTCTCTTCGCGTACTTTCGTTGTAATTGGATTTATCGTATCGTTGATAGCGCCATTTGAGCCGTTTTGAAAGTGGTATAAGTCAGTTTTTCAAAAAGATCGAGTTAATGGTAACGCTAATTACAATTGAACGGTACCTTTTCATTTAAAAAAAAGGAAGTGACTTATGTCACTTTCAAAATAAACGGCTCATTTATCATTGTCATGATAGCCAGAAAAATAAGCTAGATTTTGACTCGTCGATTTGCACCGTGCAGTGATGCGGGGAGCTTATGAACGCCGCGTCACGTTATTTATCCCCATCCCTTCAGCCGAACTCTAGCTTATTTTTCCAGGCACCGTGATCATTAATGTTGTCGGCATTATTTTTGTATGTTCCGTCGTGAATTCGTGGACGAGTAGTCTTAGATTAACGTTGCTTCGTTGAATTTCAAGAACTATTGAATGTTTTTTAGATGATAGTGGAAATAAGTCTACTAGACGAGGACCAAAACGCTTTTCTTAAATTCTGCTATTACTTGGGATGACGAAAACAAAATGAAAAACTCTCGTTTTAACTTTTTTGTCTGAACCTATAATCGAAAATTTAAAAAAAATGCCTCTGGTAAATCTCGGTAATTTAGATGCATGCTGAAAATTTTATGGAAGTCGGTTGACACTGTTATGAATTACAACAAATTAAAGATGACAAAAATCGCGGTTTATCATTTGACTTTGTACAACAATGTTAATAACAATAATAATAATAATAATAATAATAATAATAATAATATAATATATAATAATATAATATATAATAATAACAATAATAATAATAATATAATAATAATATATAATAATAATAATAATAGCAATTGCTATTTATATAAACATCGATTGCTTTTTTCCATTTTCGATACCAGCTAATCTAAAGAGTGTTGAGCTTTTATAAACTGGAATCAAAATTTTGTTGATTAATAGTTCCTTTTTAGCAAAATCGAGTTTGCAAATTGTAAAGCGTACGCGTGCTTTTGAATACGAATTCGTTGCCACGTTTGATCAGTGCTTGCCTGTACTACTCTGTCTGTGGACGATCCCACAGAACAGAGACTGAAAACTGAAATATTTTGAGGTTTAGGTATTGTACCGATGTATTTGTTTCCACGTTTTCGTAAAAACACCGAAATGCATATCGGTACGTGTCGTCCGTATTGGTAAAAATACCGTAAAATACAAGCAGAATACCGATATAACATCGGTATTTCGCATATCGATATCAGTCTCTGCTCACAGAAAGTTCGTTCCGTTTCGTACTAGAAAAAGTGATTGTCCTACTTTGAATTTATTTTATTAATTTAAAAGTATTCAGTTGAATCTCACATTTGGTGACTATTCGACTGTTCCAACATTACAATAAAATTGAATTTATTATATTAATTTAAATTTTATTTATATTTTATATATTTTTATTATATATATAATAATATTAATAATATAATAATAATATATAATAATATAATATTAGTAATATTATATCATATTATATAATATTATATATATAATATATATACTATATTATCTATAATATAATATATATAATATATTATATATATATATATTTTATTTATTATATATATTATATTATTTTTTATTTTTTATTTTATTTCGAAACTCCAATTTGCTCATACAGAAGGGCCTTTCTCAACAAGTATCAATCCGAAACCTCGTCAGAAAAGACATCATCACCGCACCATCGTGGATCAACCATAATTATCTGCTACAACAAATAATTATTTACCAACCGACCTGCAGTTTTTCAGCGATCAACCGATTCATCGATCAGTCGTTTACTCTACGAATGCAGCCGATCGCAAAATACAACAGACGAAAATACGAAATCCATCCAAAAACCTTCTCCGACCTCTAAAAAGATACGACAGAACAATCGAACACCCACAATTCCACGGAACCTGTCGTTAATGATCTCGCAGTCGACGCGACGTTTTAAACCCGAACGGAGAAAGAGCTAGAGGACTTGTATTCTAATCCTTATTTCGAAAATTATGATCCACAGGCTGCATTGCTCCCCGTGGATCAGGATGGCGGAAAGATGGATCGCCATGCGGTGTCGAGGTCACAGAATAAATTGGTGGCCGGAGGAGGAAGAGGTCGGGTCGGATCGAAGAAAGAGGAATGGAGACGAATCGGGCCGAGAGAGAGAGAGAGAGAGAGAGAGAGAAGACGAATGAATGGGCGTGGAAGAAAGAAGAGGAGCGCGAGTGGGAAACAGGGTAGGAAGAAAAAAAAGGGGGAGCGAGAGGCTTTTCCTCGCTCCGCGACTAGCGGATGGCTCCAAGTTATTCACTCGGCTATAATAGTGCGGTGCTGAGACAATGCAAGCTTAATGAAAGCCATCCTCCGTCCTCTTCTGAACCTATCGTTCCCTTCAGCCACCCCGTCCGTCCTCTCCCTCTAGCCCGGGTCCCTTCGTGTCTACGCTGCGCGTCTCGGTGGCTGTTAGTCGATGCCAACGCTAACGCCTGCCGCCGCTACCGGCGCGGCTGCAGCCCCGGCGCAGTGGCGTAAACACCGAACAAAGCAAACAATGAGACACAGAAGTGTCCCACAGACCTCGATCGCTTAATGAGAACTTTAAAGCGCCTCCGCAAACTACCAGTCTGTCTGTTTCAGACAGGACCGCCGCTCATGGGCTGCCACACAGAGACAACCGTATTCGCATTAGTATGGATACGCTTCCTATGCATGTATATAATCCGGTGTGCGCGCCTCTAGCGATGAGCGTTACATGCGAGGAGATTGTTGAAAGTTTTCGTTTATGGCTCGACGTTTTCTTTCAACGTTTGTTTCAGCATGCATCGAAATATAGGGTTATCTCCGAATTGTGCGTCGCGTTTTTAACCCTAGAAAGATAACCATATGACAACGTACGTAAAAGATAACCATACGCTTCAGAGGCGCATGCTTTTCTAAGGCGTCAATTTTATACTAACAATGGATATTTATTTAAGTTAATCTAGTCATTTTAAAGGTTTGGCATTATTGTAAAAATACAATGCATTTATATTATATTTTTTTATATTTTAGGTAATTTTAAACTTAAATCACTAGACCTCTATGAAAAATTAACAAAAATCAACAGTCTTCGCAGGCGCCTCTGCGACGTAGGTTATCTTTCTCGGGTTAAATTGATATGAAACACAAACAACAACGAATGGATCATAATTTTCGAAATAAGGATTAGAATAGAAGTCCTCTGTCTTTTTCCCTTTGGGTTTAATGTCGCGTCGACTCTGCAAGTTTATTTATTATTTTATTATATATTATGTTATTAAAAAGGTTATTATATATTACATTATTAAATTATTTATTATGTATTATATTTTTAACGACAGGTTCCGTGTAATTGTGTGTTCAATTGTTCCGTCGTATCTTTTCAGAGGTCAGAGACGGTTTTGGATGGATTTCATATTTTCGTCTGTTGTATTTTGTAATCTGTTGCATTTTTCTTTTTTTCGTACGGTAAAACACAAAAACACAGCTTGAGATATCTCAGGTTTCTTTATTTTAATATAAAATCCATTGCGTAACATTAATTGAGCAGCCGCCTCGAGGTTTCTTTCACGAACCCGACTCGCGTTTACGCAATTTTATAGTACGTTGTTACACGATTTTATTAACGACGGCTATAATATTGCTTTTAAGCACGTCAATCGTTTGTGGTTTATTATCGTAAATTTTACTGTTTCGGAAGGTCGATTACTTGGATCGAAAATTTCGCGAAAACAAGCTCGAACAGAACTTAAATGTTTAGAATAATTTTCAACGCTGTATTGTGCAGCATGCACTATGATGATTTGCTTATAATTAATGATGACGTGTGTGAAATATAACAAATAACAATCTAACCGTTTAGCAGTGCCGTTCGTTGGAAGATGCGACACTTAATTTGCATAAACCTGTATGTATAATAATTACGAGTGGACTACGAAGATTTCAGCATTCTTGGCATATTTCTGACATACAAGAAACAGAGATTTTATTTTATTCTTAACAGCTTTTATAGGTCGAATGCATTAAATTTTCCTACATGCATTTACCGTTTCGTATTCCACCTACTCGCTTTATACCATTGTTCTCTACTGTATAATCATAATTCGATCGTATTCATGAAAATCAGAAAGAAGGCATCCAATCAGAAAATGGAATAATAATAACATTAATATTAATAACGTTGTTTTTTCAAGCGCGCAACGGAACAAAGTAAAGGTAATATAAGCTAAAGGAATTCAAAATTGCTGCTGAACAAATGAATGAAACTGAAGCACTTGCATATGCGAAATGAAAATTACGACAGAAGTAAAATGAATAAAATATTACAGTGTTTACATTCGATGAAATATAACGATAGAAAAACTAAAGACCACTAAAGCATGTTGTATCGATAACAAATCGTATCATTTTTACACGGTGTCTCATCTGCGGATTAGCTAACATATTTATTTATTAGCACACATATATCTTCTATAGTCTCCTTTAATTGAGACTCCCTGTATAATATCTTTCATTTTAAATAAATTACCGATTTTTATATTGATACAGTATCTTGACTTCTATCGTGACGATAGTAATAGGAAAAGTGTTATCATTTTTATTGGACTCGTTCATTGCACATGGTGTCAAAAAATTAACGATCGTTGCAGCGTGATGCTACGCTTTAAGATTGACGTAATACTGATAGAGAAAAATTGGATGTAAAATTGTCCTTGACTTTGAACATCATGCACGCAGGGTTAACAATTTATTTATATTAACCATATATTAACCATTAAAATTTATATGAACTACAGATCTCAAGTTAACGCATAAAAGTTAAGAGTAATCGAACTTCTCAAGCAAGGTAATAGACTAATTCGATGCTAAACTTTATAGAATAAACTTTGATGGTAAATTGTAAAGATTAAGTTAAGCATAATTTTTTGACACCCCGTACGTATTTATTATTATACTCCAGATAGAGTAACACGCGTCCTAAATTCATTAACTAAAATGCGAATCAGTTTCCTTTTTTTCAAGTTTCATCTGTTCCAATAAAGAACAACATTTAAAAGGCATCATCTCGAATTTTAATAAAGTCGTAATTACATCGAAACGCATCTTCGTAGAAATTTCCAGTTTCACAAAACGTTCCCGAAAACAAGCACCAAGGGGATTGTTAATTACAAAATAGAGTAAAATCTTAATTGATCCTCATTAAAACTTGCTTCCTAAAATATCCATAGCATGCGCAGAGTAATTATAATACTTTCGAACAAAAATATATATCGTCCATCCGTATCTCGAATTTCTGCTAACTAAGCGATTTAATATATACCCACCATCAAATTTCTTGTTAATGATACGAAAATTTCTATTATAATGTTTAGCAACTTGCAATCTGATTTCACAATTTTACGCAATTATGGTTGAAGACTCCACCCTCTCGCAAACTAGTACTAACGAACTTTTGCTAGATTTAATATTAAGGTTATACCGTAACCTTATTTCGTTTGTATCAGGTTACAAGAAAAATATATAGGAAATATAATCTCCTGAAATCTTGACTGCATCATTAGAATGAAAATATAAAATAACAACTAATTTGTTTTTGCCTTCAGTACGGCATAATTGGAGAGAATAAATAAAAGAAAGAACAATAATAAATAAATAATTTTGAAAATGTATTCACTTCGACTGGAAAGTATATTCTACAATAAATATTATTAAATGTATGAAAATTGTGTTATTTTCTTTCAATTCAAAAACGGACAGAACTTTCCGGTAGACCTAATATAATATAATAATGTATACTTTCGAATATATTATAATATAATATAATATTTTCGAATCACTCTTCTGTCCGAGGGCACGACGCGCCACTATAGTGCAATCCGGAAATGGCGGGTTCCTCGGAACATTTGAAGCAACTTCTTCCTTTACAAAAATTTTCTCCGAGGCACCGTTAACGAGTTATTAACGAAAAACAGTGACCAATAAGAATCGAGTACGGCTGACGCGCGGCGGCCCAGCCAACCAGCGCGCGAAGTCCAGTTCCGCTCATTGGCTCGATCGCCTCGCGCCGGCCGAGCTCGCCTCTCATTGGTCACTGTTTTTCGTTGATAACTCGTTAACGGTGCCTCGGAGAAAATTTTTGTAAAGGAAAAAGTTGCTTCAAATGGCCCGAGGAACCCGCCACTTTCGGATTGCGAGACATTTTTGGGACACCCTGTATATACAGACAGAATATACAGTATCAGACTCTGCCGTCCAGGAAAATAGCCTCGCGCAGAAATTCAGCCGTACCTAAAAGCTTTTAAACACCGAAATCAGTATATT
Organism: Megalopta genalis; assembly: GCF_051020955.1. Taxonomy (NCBI): domain Eukaryota; kingdom Metazoa; phylum Arthropoda; class Insecta; order Hymenoptera; family Halictidae; genus Megalopta; species Megalopta genalis. Next base: position 10,060 of record NW_027478084.1, on the reverse strand, counting down.
TTCCTGTGTCTTATAATTTGGTCCACCATGTATAGACTCGTGGAGCCACGCAGGATAGCAATCGCCGTTGCCGAAGGCCTTAGAGGTATTTGGCCGCGTCGGGCTCTCGTTTGCCCGGTGCCCGATAAATCGTACGTCTGGGAATCGTTCGACGCGAAATTCCTGCTCTATTTCCCCGGCCGGTCGCGCAATTCCCTTCACGCCCGTCATGAATTAACGTAAGACAGAACGGGACGGCACGATTTTTGCACGCCGCACGACATAAGGAGGCGGGCCTGGGGACCCGGCCGGAGAAAAACAGTCTCTTCCTCAAAGGAAATTCTTCCTCCCGATCAAGCCGGGACGCTCGTAAACCTTACACGGGCCGTTAAGCAGACCTATACACACCGGCGAATGGAGAAATAAAAAGGGGTGGCATCGCGAGACATGGCGCACCCTCCCATCCACCCACTGTGCACCGGCTAGCTACTCCGAACGCCGTCGCTGCCGTCCGAATGGGTTACGCGGACCAGAAACGAACCTATGAATTCGACCGCGCGGCTTTGCAGACGCTTGTAATTTGTATCTCGAGATAGCTTTTCCCGTCGACCGTTTCGCGGTCAAAGGAAATTCCTCCGATCTCAAATATTTTTTCCTTGTTTCCTTTTTCGGATCGGCCAAGGGAAAGGGGTGTAGTACGCAAAGCCCGGGCTCGAAACGAATCACGTGTGGCCAGCGTTACGATTCTCGGGATTCCGGGACCAGTCGGTGCGGAACTTTCTGCCGGAAGCAATGGATTGATTGTGCGATTGTAAATAGTAATCTGTCTGGCACACTGCGCTAGCTTCGGGTTTTCTGTTAGTAGTCAGTCACTCAACTGCTCAATGTTGTTTCACGTTTTGTCTTTATTTTCCTTTTTTTATTACGGCATTCGGTGCTTCGCTCGAAGCTTTTTTTCTTTAGCTGCACGGTTAAATAAACAAATTCTTTGGTTCTTATTCATCCCTGCTCGTGCAGTCTTACTTCTGATACAGTCCTGTCGAAGTGCTCTGTGAATGTTTCATACTATTTGTGAGAATTTCTATTAATATTATTATTATTATATATAATACTATTAATATTATTATTATTATATATAATACTATTAATATTATTATTATTATATATAATACTATTAATATAGAATACTATTAATATTATTATTATTATATATAATACTATTAATATAGAATACTATTAATATTAAGCGCGTAGTGCGCGATTGTACAAATATAATGCTATTTCTATCGAAGGTTATGTCAAGAGACACCTTTTAGTAATTTCTATTAAACAGTATTTTTACTAAAGAGGTGAAAGGACATCTTTTACTAATTTTTAATAATAAAAATTATTTCCCATGTTCTATGCTCTTTTATAAGGTCATTACAAAATTAATTCGGTCAATTGTATAATTCAAAATATCGGTGAAAGTAATATTAAAAAGGAAGGAAGGATATTAGCGTCACAGATATTATCTTATAAAAGAAAATATGACATAATCAAATATAAAATAACAAATAATGATAAAAATGTGTAATTCCATTTTAAAAAAATATCAATGACCTTTAAAAAAAAGAAACTCTTTTCTAAATTATAATAAAAACGGACCGCTAGGCTCGACTAATCGTATCTTATCTTCCCAAATTATGCATTTTCCTGCACAATCTGAGCGCCAATTAGGGAGAATTTGCTGTATTTCAATTTGGATTTACGCTTAATGGCTTTTGAGTCGACCATATAATTCGGTATGCGTTTTTATAGGAACCATTAATTACGTTGATGTCATGCAACGGTTACCTTGTGGCCAACATTAAGTTCTAGTTTATTGGATCAGTGTTGACCGAGCAGGAGGACTAAGCCTCTGAAACGCGTACGGCGAACAAAGGGTCGCACGATTGTTACCACTTGGATTGTTTGCGGAATCGCAGTGCCGTCCGCGTGGTGGAACGAAATTTATCACGAACGACTCATTCCGCGAACATCACGTCCCGGTTCGTATGAAAATGTAAGGATTTGTGCGGATCAGCGCGGCGTGGGTCGAGGTCAACCTGTACCGAAGGAACTTTATGGCAGCGGTATCAGCACGGGCTATGCATCTACGAGAAGATACACGGAATATGTGGTTACTGCCGCAAACTTTATGACGGATTAAAATAGTAATGACGCGGAGCAAATATTATAACGCCTTGATTAGATGGAGGGCGGGCTGGCTGTAATATAGCATAGTAATACAGTATAGTGGAACAATATGTATCCTTGTGCTGTTGCAAGCAGCCTTAGGAATGGGAAAATAATCTTTCCATTGACCTTGTAATTGAATTTTTTGAATGTTAGTACCTACGAAAACAAATATTAATCGATCCTTCAAATTAACGTTCGCTATTGTGTGTTTAAGTATTCGTATAGTATATAAGAAGAGATAAGCATAAAGAGTTAAATTACTCGGCCTGTATATTACACTATAATAGCGTGTAATAGATGATAGCAATAATTCAATTGAATTGAATTTTTGTGAATATCATTTTTGTTTACTATATATATAATCTATATGTGAACATGGACGAGTGCAACACGAGATTTTCTAAGAATGTTTGAGCCTCCGAAGGAAATGTTGAAATCTCAGGATACCCGAGTGCAACAGGATACGGTAAGGCTGGAAGTACTTCAACAGGATGCATCCTGAAAATGTAAGTGACTTCGAGCAAGTAGTAAATCGTAATCGAAAGTTCATGCAGTTTCTTGGTTCTAACTTCGTAGTTATCCTCTAGGGTATTACCCGCTGCACGACACGATAGTCCTACAACCTGGCTAAACATTCTCCTGCCTCTACCTAATTACCAAGTGTCAAGTGAGCTTCATAAAGCTTCTATTAATCTTCTTCAAGCACGCTGTAAGTCTGATACCCACGCGGATACGCGGAAGTATTTTTAAATCTTTGGTATAATTTAATTAATTTAATTCTTTTACTAAACAAGTTAGGTATAATTAATTCCGTCATCATTGATCTACCGATTTAAATTTATTACTACTGTTACTATAATACTATTATATTACTATAATAATATATAATTATATACACAATATATTATATATAGTATATATAATATATATTATATATTACTATATTATATAATTATATACACAATATATTATATATAGTATATATAATATATATTATATATTACTATATTATATAATTATATTATATATTACTATAATATATAATTATATTACTATAATAATATATAATTATATACACAATATATTATATATTATATATAATATATAATTATATTACTATAATACTACGATTTCTACATTGGCTATACATATGCAAATGTGCAGATAACAGAATTCTGTATGTCAAAATTAGTTTTTGTGGTGACATAGAGGTTACTTTTCGTCAAAAATACAACCGACTATTTATAATTTTATTTCGAAATTCTTATCAAAATATACTTTTTAGCTACTCTCTCGACACACGTTAGCATCTCTACAGATCACAATAAAACATGTGAAAATTTAAACTAGTTGCCAGAAATTAGATAGTCAAATAACAATATTTATGATCCGGGTCTAATTGGACCCGAGTCCCGCCGTTCAAGTGTTAAAAGATGCCAGAACGTTTATCTTCTTTGTTGTTAATCTCAGTAAATAAAGAATAAAATGAAACTGCATAAATTCTTATTATAATCTGTACTTTATAAGTTTTCAAAATTCGTACGTTAGTTATTAAAAATCGAGATTCTTCAGTTATCGTGACATTAAATACATTTCTTCGGTTTTGCGAATAATTAACAGCGAAAGATTAAAGTGACGTATCTAAAATAGTAATTTCGAACGTTCTCATTATACTTATTATTTTAGATGCATCACTCTAACCTTTCGTTGTTAATTATTCGCAAAACCGAAGAAATGTATTTAATGTCACGATAACTGAAGAATCTCCATTTTTAATAACTAACATACGAATTTTTCAAACTTATAAAGTACAGATTACAATAAGAATTTATGCAGTTATTGAACGTTATTTTATTGACCGTTTATTCGAACGTTCTCATTATACTTATAGCGACTTAAGTATAGTATAGTGATCCAGAATAATAATTCAATAAAAATATTTCTTTTCTGCGTATGAAATAAACATCCGTTTCACCGTTGAGTGTATGTTACATATTTTTGCAATTTAAAATGACTAGACGTGTAATGAATGTGTATAGCGAAACGCGATGACGTTGCTGTAAACGAATCGGATTACTATGGAGACCGTTATGAGAATCGTACGATGTCAATGGAAGTAGATATTGAGGCTTGATTGACATTCGAACCATCGATAAGCGAGGAACACCGCTTATATTACAGAGATGACCGCTTTCATCGGAAATCAATTGTTAGGAGTACAAGTCAACGACTTACGAGCCATGTAAGCGGCGCTGTTTGACTATGTATAGACTCGTACTAGTAATTTCGGTGCACAGTAAAGGGGAGCAATAAGGGTCTGTCTATGCGTTGTCTGTTCCTATTGCAATTGATATTGTCCAATAATTTCAGCGTTCATGGTTGACCGTATAGTGCTCTCGACTACTCAATAGTCACATGATCAAGGAATGATGACTCCACTCTTCATCGTATCACGCGACTGGCACTGATACCAATGAAAAGTGGTTACACTTACAATAGATCTCTCCTTATTGCCAATTTCTTCCTGATTCTTACAAGAAAAAATTAATTAAAGCTATCTATTTTGTTGGATTCAGCATGCTGAAAGGATCCTTTATTATTGAATTAAATAATAAGATAATTACAAGCAGGTGAATTTCAGCTATTAAAGTCGAACGATACTTACGTTCATGATATTGCAATTTTCTTTTTTCTTTTTGTAGTTTTTTCAAATAACATACTATTTACTAAGATCTCTATGTTATGCTTATTATAATGACAATGGACAAAATTGACAATAGACGTAATAAAGCGATACGAACAGCACAGTTCTTGAACATTGAGCCAATAATGAAACACGTATTGATTCGGAAACAGAGCAAATTTGTTATATTTTTGGATGACAATAGTTGCAAAGGTTTTCAAAATTGTGTATGAGGAGGCAGTCAAAAGGTTGCCCTAATGAACATGGATAAAAACTAAAGAAATCGATTGCACCCCGAAGACAATACCCAACTTGCTCTAATATTAAAATGTTATAATAATATAATAATATCTAATAATAATAAAATTACTAATATCTAATAATATTAAATTGTAAAATTAAAATTTTGATATTATCATATAAAATAACATCAAAACTCTATAACATATTTATTATATCGCAGTTAGTTTATACTTCTTATATTCATAATTCTATTCATCGTATAAATGGATTCAATCAATTTCACGAAATTAAATAAGCAATGATTTTCTTCCTTTCGAACGATAGAGAAACGTTAGGATGATTGAAGTATGAAATTAATAGATTTCGTATTAAAATTCTAAAGTAAAGTATACAATTTATACTTAATGACCGAACATATCTCGAGGTTATAGGTAAAAAAAAAAGTTCCTCCATCCCTGTTCCAGGTGAATCATCGATAGTTAATAATCGTGTATCGCTGTAGATTTCGGATTCACCTGTCTTCGTGACACGACACGGCTATAAAAGAAGACTGAAGGTTTCATATCGAATGGTCATCGAATGTACGAAACCTTATTCTGAAGAACAGCTTTTTCGTCGCACTCGTGTCGTCATATATAGACTGTGGATTTCTATGCAAAATATAAATCGTGTGCGTCAATTGCAAAAAATGGAAATCAAATAGTAAGTTCTCTTTTCCTTTAATAATGTTAACAGATTAAAAATAATGCACCGTCATTTTCTAATTATTTCAATCATGCTATCATCTTAAATCGCGAACTACCCTATTTTGAAATACAATGCACGCATATAATCCGCAGTTTAGTCGTTTAACCCTTAAATGCATATTGTTGCCAATTGTCTACATTCCAGTTCCACTGTAATTTTATTCAAAAACCTGAGTATGCGCGTTTCCGAACACACGTTGATAACAATAGACGATAGACCATGTGTGAAATAAAAGACTTGACATTACTTTTGGCGAGTAAGTTATATGTTTTTTGACATTTGAATGTGCTGGGTGATAACTTCCAGGTTGCAAAGGATTTTCACGGACCGAGTGCATCGAATGCAAGGTTGCTTCGTGTCGCAACAAAAATCGCAATCGCTTTGCCGCATTTCATTTATAAATAATGTGAAAATTCCTATACTAATAGATAATATAAATACGTGACCATTTGTTTACGTCTACAATAATTTTAGCAATAAACGCATATCGTTGCCAAAAGTCTACGTACAACTTTTTTTCAAAATAAATACTCAATATTATTACCTAGATTTTTTTATTTATTTTTTACGTAACCTATGACTGCATTCCTATAAGAAACGATTTTTTAAAATTCAAAACAAAAAATCATGCATTTAAGGGTTAAAGTTTGTCGATCGACGACCAACGCGACGGAACATTTCGCTTCTTAATAGAAACGAGGAATGGCAGGATCAACCAACGATTTAATTAACACGTCCATCTCGCAGCCGGCACGCGATAAAGATACAGCGGAAGATATTTCGGCGGTGCCTCGGTTTCGGTAGCTACGAAGATCAAGCAGTCAAACTATAATAAGCGTGTATGCATTCCCGTAGGCGAGCGCATCTGCATTCACCGCGGAGATTCGGTGGGGCCGTAACAATTTTCATTAAACGACCTCAATAGCCAAGTTATACAGCTGAATGTGGCGTTCATCAGGGCGGAACCGTGTTATCGTGGGGTGGGCGCGGGGCACGTGTCGCAACTAGGCTAAACGGGGAGCCGCAATATTATGGCGGATTCGACTTGAATGGTGGAAGCGCCGCGCTATTTCATAAATTTCCAAGTTACTTTCGGTTTCGGAGGTTACGACGTAGTCGGCTTCGAGCTCCCGGGTTTCTACACGCTCCGCCATAACTTCGCCGCGCGGAGTTTCGCTTGTAACTATGTTATTCAAACGCCGAGCCGCGCGCCGCTCGGAACGCGCATTCCAATTAAAATGATTTTGGGACTGCTACGTCCGTAGGCAGCGCCAACTATAGCACGTTCATTACTTTCTTGGAAAATCTTGGGTTTCCCTGGTTTTTCATCCAGGATTCAACGTGCAAAATCTGTCAGTATTGCTGGATATTTATTGCACTTCTCATGTTAATCAATTTCAGAACTACAGTTTCATTACTTTCTTAGAAAATTTTGAGTTCTCCTGGTTTTTCATCCAGGATTCAACGTGCAGAATCTTTCGGTATTGCTGGATATTTATTGTACTCCTCATGTTAATTAATTTCAGAACTACAATTTCATTACTTTCTTAGAAAATTTTGAGTTCTCCTGGTTTTTCATCCAGGATTCAACGTGCAAAATCTTTCGGTATTGCTGGATATTTATTGTACTTCTCATGTTAATCAATTTCAGAACTACAGTTTCATTACTTTCTTAGAAAATCTTGGGTTCCCCTGGTTTTTCATCCAGGATTCAACGTGCAAAATCTGTCAGTATTGCTGGATATTTATTGCACTTCTCATGTTAATCAATTTCAGAACTACAGTTTCATTACTTTCTTAGAAAATCTTGGGTTTCCTTAATTTTTCATCCAGGATTCAACGTGCAAAATCTTTCGGTATTGCTGGATATTTATTGTACTTCTCATGTTAATCAATTTCAGAACTACAGTTTCATTACTTTCTTAGAAAATCTTGGGTTTCCCTGGTTTTTCATCCAGGATTCAACGTGCAAAATCTTTCGGTATTGCTGGATATTTATAATATTATACTTCTCATGTTAATCAATTTCTGGCTTGGGTAATTGTTTACAACGTGACCTCATCTCAGATTTTAATGACAAACGATGAACAAAATGGCGACTTGAATGAGTTTGAAAAAGACCGCAAGAACGCGTCAAAAAGAAGGCGTTGTATTCATGGAAGCTTGAGAGAGAGAGAGAAGAATCTCTAGTGACCCGAAGGCGGGTCGTTCGATATAATTTATCGGGATGAGCGGGAAGATCGGAAAAGACAGCGTTACAGGGAAAAAAAGCTAGTTCGAGGATATAAGACTATCGAGAAACGATTAATCCCGGGGGCAGAACCGGATGAAAAGCGATATCAGCCCTGGGGGACCACTAAGTCAGTCTAATTGCACGCTTATGCGAATCCCTTGAAATATTTATGAAGCTTCATGAGAATTTTTCATGCCGACACACCGGCCTCTTTGAAGAGCCAACCGGAAGTTTCGGCCAGCACGATCGATCATGCCGTTATCAAAGGTATCCCGTTGCTGATTCGACGTTGGAGAGGACCGGAAAGGATCGCGCGAGTCGTTACGAAAACAGCACCGAGCCTCATCGCAGAAAGAAATTAAAGAATCGCAGAAAGAAGAGAATCGAATGAGATATGGGATGCCCGGATGCCTGGCGAAATCGAAACAAAATATTTGTCCTTTTCTGATCGGGTCTCTTCTGACGCTGTATGCTCGGTGTGTTGGATATTAGGAACGTCATATAACAAATCGATGCTGGGAAGAATACCATTCACACGATAGAAAATAAAATAGTAATTTTCTACTTAATATTTTGACATTTTTCTAGATTGTAATTGCTGCAAATTAATAACGGTGAAGGATATAGGGGAAAGTTATAACGTCTATTGATTTTATGAAAAAGAGTGAAATACAGAGTGTCCCAAAATTATGTTACTTCTGGGAAATGTGGGGTTTCTGAGATTATTTGAAGTAATTTTTTCCTTAGCGAAAATGGAATCCGCGGCTTGGTTTATGAGTTATTGATGAAAAACAATGACCAATGAGAAGCGAAATAAGCTGGCGCGAGGCAGCTGAGCCAATGAGCTTCGTCTGCTCGTTGGCTCGGCCGTTTTGCGCTAGTCGAGCTTGCGTCTCATTGGTCACTGTTTTTCGTTAATAACTCGTAAACGAAGCCGCGGATCGCATTTGCGCTAAGGAAAAAGTTACTTCAAATGACCCCAGGAACCCCTTATTTCCTGATTGCGAATAGCTTTTAGGAGTAAGGTTAGGTAACTTTGTTATCTGTGTAACAGATTTCTATTAAATTTCATAGAAAGTAAGTGCCACACCAGTGGTGTTTCTTGGTTTTGGTATAGTCAATTTCTATGGGCTAGTAATAGAGAATAGGTTAACCTATATACTTGTTGATTTAGTGTTAGTCTCTATTTTTGATGTAATAACTTCAAAATTTCGTCTTGTTAGACGTAACCTGTAAATAAGTTGCATCGGATTAAAACGATATTTCTCTGATAAGAGCGAAGAAGTCGCTTTAAATTGTGATTATCGCAAATGTAACCACATTCAATTTTAATCTACATCAGTGAAATATCTCGATTTAAATTAAATTTCATCGAAATCACTGCCATTTGTGTTTATAATATGAATTTAATTGCTGCTGCATTATTTAAGGTGTTGGAGAATTTTCATTAATGAAATATGTTTCTTTAAAGAGCAGAATTCAATGATGGTATACGCGCAATAAACGAATAAACTAACTTACTATATACACGCATGGACTGTTAAATAAATTGTATGTAAATTTCCCGACGATTTCATTATTTTAAATGCATCTTAACAAACGCCGTTTAAACGTAGCAATTAGCAGAACCCAATAGAAGGGTTAATTAAAACGTTGTAAATCTCATTGAGAATATTCGAATGGAAATACATTCAACGTTTACACACAATTACTGAGTTTCGCTACGTCGTTATTTCAATCTAGCTGCGACAACATTAATTTGTTTGGCATATTGCATAATCAGACGACAATTGCACTACAGTGCAGGTTTCGAAACTGGGTTCCCCGTGTATAAAAATATTTTCGTGATTGAGGCAACCGTTGCGGAATAATGCAGCGTTTCTACCTAATCGAATCTTTCATTTGTTGTTAATTTAAGTATTCGTTGTCATCATCGTGATGCAGCTCACCTAAAA
>NW_027478083.1:0-32280 GCF_051020955.1 Megalopta genalis | reverse complement strand
GACGTAGAAGGCTTATCATCAAATCAATGTGAAACAAGTGGTTTAGCATCAAATACTTCTGATATACATGATTTAACTTCAACTGCAGGCGAAACAAAAGAGTTAGCTTCAAATCCAAGCGAAACACATGATTTATCTTCAAGTCAATGCGAAGTTGAAGGCATTGCTTCAAATCCATGCGAAGCGAATGGTTTAGCTCTAAATACTTGTGATATACGTGATTTATCTCCAAATACAGGCGAAAAAAACGAGTTAGCTTCAAATCCAAGCGAAACACATTATTTAGGTTCATATCAATGCGAAATAGACCGCTTAGCTTCAAATACATGAGAAACAAATGATTTTTCTTCAGATAATTGCGATATAAGTGATATAGATTCAAATGCAGTCGAATCAATCGAGTTAGCTTCAAAACCAAGCGAAACACATGGTTTAGATTCAAATCAATGCGAAGTAGAAGGCTTAGCTTCAAATTCATGCGAAACAAATGGTTTGGCTTCAAATACTTGTGATATACATGATGCAGCTTCAAATGCATGCGAAACAAACGCGTTAGCTTCAAAACCAAGCGAAACACATGATTTAGATTCAAATCAATGCGAAATAGAAGGCTTAGCTTCAAATCAATGCGACGTAGAAGGCTTATCATCAAATCAATGCGAAACAAATGGTTTAGCTTCAAATACTTGTGATATACATGATTTAGCTTCAACTGCATGCGTAACAAACGAGTTAGCTTCAAAACCAAGCAAAACACATGATTTAGCTGCAAATCAATGCGAAGTAGAAGGCTTAGCTTCAAATCCATGCGAATCAAACGGTTTAGCTTCAAATATTTGTGATATACATGATTTATCTTCAAATGCATGCGAAACAAACGAGTTAGCTTCAAATACTTGTGATATACATGATTTAGCTTCAAATCAATGCGAAGTAGAAGGATTATCTTCGAATCCACGCGAAACAATTGGTGTAGCTTTAAATACTGGTGATATGCATGATTTAGCTTCAACTGCATGCGAAACAAACGAGTTAGCTTCAAATCCGGCCGAAACACATGATTTAGCTTCAAATCAATGCGAAGTAGAAGGCTTAGCTCCAAATCCATGCGAAACAAATGGTTTAGCTTCAAATACTTGTGATATACATGATTTATCTCCAAATACAGGCGAAAAAAACGTGTTAGCTTCAAATCCAAGCGAAACACATTATTTGGGTTCAAATCAATGCGAAATAGACGGCTTAGCTTCAAATACATGAGAAACAAATGATTTATCTTCAAATACTTGTGATATACATGATTTAGCTTCAACTGCATGCGAAACAAACGAGTTAGCTTCAAATCCAAGCGAAACACATGATTTACCTTCAAATCAATGCGAAATATAAGGCTTAGCTTCAAATCAATGCGACGTAGAAGGCTTATCATCAAATCAATGTGAAACAAGCGGTTTAACTTCAAATACTTGTGATATACAATGATTCAGCTTCAACTGCATGCGAAACAAGCGATTTAGCTTCAAAACCAAGCGAAACACATGATTTAGCTTCAAATCAATGCGAAGTAGAAGGCTTAGCTTCAAATTCATGCGAAACAAATGATTTATCTTCAGATAATTGCGATGTAAGTGATATAGCTTCAAATGCAGGCGAAAGAATCGAGTTAGCTTCAAATCAATGCGAAGTGGAACGCGAAGTGGAACGCTTAGCTTCAAATACATGAGAAACAAATGGTTTAGCTTCAAATACTTGTGATATACATGATTTAGCTTCAACTGCATGCGAAACAAACGCTTTACCTTCAAATCCAAGCGAAACACATTATTTAGGTTCAAATCAATGCGAAGTGAAGGCTTAGCTTCAAATTCATGCGAAACAAATGGTTTAGCTACAAATACTTATGATATACATGATTCAGCCTCAACTGCATGCGAAACAAACGAGTTAGCTTCAAAACCAAGCGAAACACATGATTTAGATTCAAATCAATGCGCAATAGACGGCTTAGTTTCAAATACATGAGAAGCAATGATTTATCATCAGATAATTGCGATATAAGTGATACAGCTTCAATCCATGCGAAACACATGATTTAGCTTCAAATTCACGCGAGTCACATGGATTAGCTTCATAGCCTTTTATATTCTTGCGAACAGATGGATTAGATCCAGATACTTGTGATGTACATGTTTTAGCTTCAACTGCATGCGAAACAAACGTGTTAGATTCAAATCCAAGCGAAACACATGATTTATCTTCAAATCAATGCGAAATTGAAGGCTTTGCTTCAAATCCATGCGAAGCGATTGGTTTAGCTTCAAATTCTTGTGATATAAATGATTTATCTTCAAATACAGGCGAAGAAAACGAGTTAGCTTCAATTCCATGCGAAACATATGATTTAGCTTCAAATCAATGCGAAATAGACGGCTTAGATTCAAATACATGAGAAGCAAATGATTTATCTTCAGATAATTGCGATATAAGTGATATAAATTCAAATGCAGTCGAATCAATCGAGTTAGCTTCAAATTAATGCGAAGTAGGAGGCATATCTTCAAATCCATACGAAACAAATGGTTTAGCTTCAAATACTTGTGATATACATGATTTAGCTTCAACTGCATGCGAAACAAACGAGTTAGCTTCAAATCCAAGCGAAACACATGATTTATCTTCAAGTCAATGCGAAGTTGAAGGCTTTGCTTCAAATCCATGCGAAGCGAATGTTTAGCTTCAAATACTTGTGATATACAAGATTTATCTTCAAATACAGGCGAAAAAAACGAGTTAGCTTCACATCCATGCGAAACATATGATTTAGCTTCAAATAAATGCGCAATAGACGCCTTAGCTTCAAATTCTTGAGAAACAAATGATTTATCTTCAGATAATTGCGATGTAAGTGATATAGCTTCTAATACATGAGAAACAAATGATTTATCTGCAGATAATTGCGATGTAAGTGATATAGCTTCAAATGCAGGCGAAACAATCGAGTTAGCTTCAAAATCAATGCGAAGTGGAACGCTTAGCTTCAAATCCACGCGATACAAATGGGTTAGCTTCCAATACTTGTGCTATACATGATTTATCTTCAAATGCAGGCGAAGCAAAAGAGTTAGCTCTAAACCAAGCGAAACACATCATTTAGCTTCAAATTCATGCGAATCACATAGTTTAGCTCAATATTCATGCGAAACAGATGGTTTATATTCAGGTACTTGAGATATACATGATTTATCCCCAAATACAGGCGAAAAAAAACGAGTTAGCTTCAAATCCAAGCGAAACACATGATTTAACTTCAAGTCAATGCGAAGTTGAAGGCTTTGCTTCAAATCCACGCGATGCGAATGGTTTTAGCTTCAAATACTTGTGATATACATGATTTATCTTCAAATACAGGCGAAAAAAACGAGTTAGCTTCAAATCCATGTGAAACATATGATTTAGCTTCAAATAAATGCGAAATAGAAGGCTTAGCTTCAAATTCATGCAATAGAAATGGTTTAGCTTCAAATACTTGTGATATACATGAGTCAGCTTCAACTGCATGCGAAACAAACGAGTTAGCTTCAAAACCAAGCGAAACACATGATTTAGCTTCAAATCAATGCGAAGTAGAAGGCTTAGCTTCAAATTCATGCGATAGAAATGGTTTAGCTTCAAATACTTGTGATATACACGATTTATCTTCAAATACAGGCGAAACAAACGAGTTAGCTTCAAATCCATGCGAAACATATGATTTAGCTTCAAATAAATGCGAAATAGACGGCATAGCTTCAAATACATGAGAAGCAAATGGTTTAGCTTCAAATACTTGTGATATACATGATTCAGCTTCAAATGCAGGCGAAACAAACGAGTTAGCTTCAAATCCATGCGAAAAACGTGATTTAGCTTCAAATCAATGCGAAGTACAAGGCTTATCTTCAAATACGTGAGAAACAAATGATTTATCTTCAGATAATTGCGATGTAAGTGATATAGCTTCAAATGCAGGCGAAACAATCAAGTTAGCTTCAAAACAATGCGAAGTGGAACGCTTAACTTCAAATACATGAGAAACAAATGGTTTAGCTTCAAATACTTGTGATATACATGATTCAGCTTCAACTGCATGCGAAACAAACGAGTTAGCTTCAAAATCAAGCGAAACACATGATTTAGATTCAAATCAATGCGAAATAGAAGGCTTAGCTTCAAATCAATGCGACGTAGAGGCTTATCATCAAATCAATGCGAAATAAATGGTTTAGCTTCAAATACTTGTGATATACATGATTTAGCTTCAACTGCATGCGAAACAAACGAGTTAGCTTCAAAACCAAGCGAAACAAATGATTTAGCTGCAAATCAATGCGAAGTAGAAGGCTTAGCTTCAAATCCATGTGAATCAAACGGTTTAGCTTCAAATACTCGTGATATACATGATTTATCTTCAAATGCAGGCGAAACAAAAGAGTTAGCTTCAAATCCATGCGCAATAGTCGGCTTAGTTTCAAATACATGCGAAGCAAATGATTTATCTTCAGATAATTGCGATATAAGTGATATAGATTCAAATGCAGTCGAATCAATCGAGTTAGCTTCAAATCCATGCGAAACACACGATTTAGCTTCAAATCAATACGAAGTAGAGGCTTAGTTTCAAATTCAAACGAAACACATGATTTAGCTTCAATCAGTACGAAGTAGAAGGCTTAATTTCAAATCCATGCGAATCAAATGGTTTAGCTTAAAATACTTGTGATATACATGATTTAGCTTCAACTGCACGCGAAACAAACGAGTTAGCTTCAAATCCATGCGAAACACATGATTTAGATTCAAATCAATGCGAAGTACATGGCTTATCTTCAAATACATGAGAAACAAATGATTTATCTTCAGATAATTGCGATATAAGTGATATAGCTTCATATGCAGGCGAAACAATCGAGTTAGCTTCAAATCAGTGCGAAATAGACGGCTTAGATTCAAATACATGAGAAGCAAATGATTTATCTTCAGATAATTGCGATATAAGTGATATAGATTCAAATGCAGTCGAATCAATCGTGTTAGCTTCAAATT
Source organism: Megalopta genalis (assembly GCF_051020955.1). Taxonomy (NCBI): domain Eukaryota; kingdom Metazoa; phylum Arthropoda; class Insecta; order Hymenoptera; family Halictidae; genus Megalopta; species Megalopta genalis. The sequence continues at coordinate 27,198 of NW_027478083.1, read as the reverse complement.
AATGCGAAGTAGGAGGCTTATCTTCAAATCCATGCGAAACAAATGGTTTAGCTTCAAATACTTGTGATATACATGATTTAGCTTCAACTGCATGCGAAACAAACTAGTTAGCTTCAAAACAAGCGAAACACATGATTTAGCTTCAAATCAATGTGAAGTAGAAGGCTTTGCTTCAAATTCATGCGAAACAAAATGGTTTAGCTTCAAATACTTGTGATATACATAATTTAGCTTCACTGCATGCGAAAAAAACGAGTTAGCTTCAAATCCAAGCGAAACATATGATTTAGCTTCAAATAATTGCGAAATAGAAGGCTTAGCTTCAATTCATGCAATTGAAATGGTTTAGCTTCAAATACTTGTGATATACATGAGTCAGCTTCAACTGCATGCGAAACAAACGAGTTAGCTTCAAATCCAAGCGAAACACATGATTTAACTTCAAGTCAATGGGAAGTTGAAGGCTTTGCTTCAAATCCACGCGATGCGAATGGTTTAGCTTCAAATACTTGTGATATACATGATTTATCATCAAATACAGGCGAAAAAAACGAGTTAGCTTCAAATCCATGCGAAACATATGATTTAGCTTCAAATAAATGCGAAATAGAAGGCTTAGCTTCAATTCATGCAATAGAAATGGTTTAGCTTCAAATACTTGTGATATACAATGATTCAGCTTCAACTGCATGCGAAACAAGCGATTTAGCTTCAAAACCAAGCGAAACACATGATTTAGCTTCAAATCAATGCGAAGTAGAAGGCTTAGCTTCAAATTCATGCGAAACAAATGATTTATCTTCAGATAATTGCGATGTAAGTGATATAGCTTCAAATGCAGGCGAAAGAATCGAGTTAGCTTCAAATCAATGCGAAGTGGAACGCTTAGCTTCAAATACATGAGAAACAAATGGTTTAGCTTCAAATACTTGTGATATACATGATTTAGCTTCAACTGCATGCGAAACAAACGCTTACCTTCAAATCCAAGCGAAACACATTATTTAGGTTCAAATCAATGCGAAGTGGAAGGCTTAGCTTCAAATTCATGCGAAACAAATGGTTTAGCTACAAATACTTATGATATACATGATTCAGCCTCAACTGCATGCGAAACAAACGAGTTAGCTTCAAAACAAGCGAAACACATGATTTAGATTCAAATCAATGCGCAATAGACGGCTTAGTTTCAAATACATGAGAAGCAAATGATTTATCATCAGATAATTGCGATATAAGTGATACAGCTTCAAATCCATGCGAAACACATGATTTAGCTTCAAATTCACGCGAGTCACATGGATTAGCTTCATAGCCTTTATATTCTTGCGAAACAGATGGATTAGATCCAGATACTTGTGATGTACATGTTTTAGCTTCAACTGCATGCGAAACAAACGTGTTAGATTCAAATCCAAGCGAAACACATGATTTATCTTCAAATCAATGCGAAATTGAAGGCTTTGCTTCAAATCCATGCGAAGCGATTGGTTTAGCTTCAAATTCTTGTGATATAAATGATTTATCTTCAAATACAGGCGAAGAAAACGAGTTAGCTTCAATTCCATGCGAAACATATGATTTAGCTTCAATCAGTGCGAAATAGACGGCTTAGATTCAAATACATGAGAAGCAAATATTTTATCTTCAGATAATTGCGATATAAGTGATATAAATTCAAATGCAGTCGAATCAATCGAGTTAGCTTCAAATTAATGCGAAGTAGGAGGCATATCTTCAAATCCATACGAAACAAATGGTTTAGCTTCAAATACTTGTGATATACATGATTTAGCTTCAACTGCATGCGAAACAAACGAGTTAGCTTCAAATCCAAGCGAAACACATGATTTATCTTCAAGTCAATGCGAAGTTGAAGCTTTGCTTCAAATCCATGCGAAGCGAATGGTTTAGCTTCAAATACTTGTGATATACAAGATTTATCTTCAAATACAGGCGAAAAAACGAGTTAGCTTCACATCCATGCGAAACATATGATTTAGCTTCAAATAAATGCGCAATAGACGCCTTAGCTTCAAATTCTTGAGAAACAAATGATTTATCTTCAGATAAATGCGATGTAAGTGATATAGCTTCTAATACATGAGAAACAAATGATTTATCTGCAGATAATTGCGATGTAAGTGATATAGCTTCAAATGCAGGCGAAACAATCGAGTTAGCTTCAAATCAATGCGAAGTGGAACGCTTAGCTTCAAATCCACGCGATACAAATGGGTTAGCTTCCAATACTTGTGCTATACATGATTTATCTTCAAATGCAGGCGAAGCAAAAGAGTTAGCTTCTAAACAAGCGAAACACATCATTTAGCTTCAAATTCATGCGAATCACATAGTTTAGCTCAATATTCATGCGAAACAGATGGTTTATATTCAGGTACTTGAGATATACATGATTTATCCCCAAATACAGGCGAAAAAAAACGAGTTAGCTTCAAATCCAAGCGAAACACATGATTTAACTTCAAGTCAATGCGAAGTTGAGGCTTTGCTTCAAATCCACGCGATGCGAATGGTTTAGCTTCAAATACTTGTGATATACATGATTTATCTTCAAATACAGGCGAAAAAAACGAGTTAGCTTCAAATCCATGTGAAACATATGATTTAGCTTCAAATAAATGCGAAATAGAAGGCTTAGCTTCAAATTCATGCAATAGAAATGGTTTAGCTTCAAATACTTGTGATATACATGAGTCAGCTTCAACTGCATGCGAAACAAACGAGTTAGCTTCAAAACCAAGCGAAACACATGATTTAGCTTCAAATCAATGCGAAGTAGAAGGCTTAGCTTCAAATTCATGCGATAGAAATGGTTTAGCTTCAAATACTTGTGATATACACGATTTATCTTCAAATACAGGCGAAACAAACGAGTTAGCTTCAAATCCATGCGAAACATATGATTTAGCTTCAAATAAATGCGAAATAGACGGCATAGCTTCAAATACATGAGAAGCAAATGGTTTAGCTTCAAATACTTGTGATATACATGATTCAGCTTCAAATGCAGGCGAAACAAACGAGTTAGCTTCAATCCATGCGAAAACGTGATTTAGCTTCAAATCAATGCGAAGTACAAGGCTTATCTTCAAATACGTGAGAAACAAATGATTTATCTTCAGATAATTGCGATGTAAGTGATATAGCTTCAAATGCAGGCGAAACAATCAAGTTAGCTTCAAAACAATGCGAAGTGGAACGCTTAACTTCAAATACATGAGAAACAAATGGTTTAGCTTCAAATACTTTTGATATACATGATTCAGCTTCAACTGCATGCGAAACAAACGAGTTAGCTTCAAAATCAAGCGAAACACATGATTTAGATTCAAATCAATGCGAAATAGAAGGCTTAGCTTCAAATCAATGCGACGTAGAGGCTTATCATCAAATCAATGCGAAATAAATGGTTTAGCTTCAAATACTTGTGATATACATGATTTAGCTTCAACTGCATGCGAAACAAACGAGTTAGCTTCAAAACCAAGCGAAACAAATGATTTAGCTGCAAATCAATGCGAAGTAGAAGGCTTAGCTTCAAATCCATGTGAATCAAACGGTTTAGCTTCAAATACTCGTGATATACATGATTTATCTTCAAATGCAGGCGAAACAAAAGAGTTAGCTTCAAATCCATGCGCAATAGACGGCTTAGTTTCAAATACATGAGAAGCAAATGATTTATCTTCAGATAATTGCGATATAAGTGATATAGATTCAAATGCAGTCGAATCAATCGAGTTAGCTTCAAATCCATGCGAAACACACGATTTAGCTTCAAATCAATACGAAGTAGAAGGCTTAGTTTCAAATTCAAACGAAACACATGATTTAGCTTCAAATCAGTACGAAGTAGAAGGCTTAATTTCAAATCCATGCGAATCAAATGGTTTAGCTTAAAATACTTGTGATATACATGATTTAGCTTCAACTGCACGCGAAACAAACGAGTTAGCTTCAAATCCATGCGAAACACATGATTTAGATTCAAATCAATGCGAAGTACATGGCTTATCTTCAAATACATGAGAAACAAATGATTTATCTTCAGATAATTGCGATATAAGTGATATAGCTTCATATGCAGGCGAAACAATCGAGTTAGCTTCAAATCAGTGCGAAATAGACGGCTTAGATTCAAATACATGAGAAGCAAATGATTTATCTTCAGATAATTGCGATATAAGTGATATAGATTCAAATGCAGTCGAATCAATCGTGTTAGCTTCAAATTAATGCGAAGTAGGAGGCTTATCTTCAAATCCATGCGAAACAAATGGTTTAGCTTCAAATACTTGTGATATACATGATTTAGCTTCAACTGCATGCGAAACAAACTAGTTAGCTTCAAAACCAAGCGAAACACATGATTTAGCTTCAAATCAATGTGAAGTAGAAGGCTTTGCTTCAAATTCATGCGAAACAAAATGGTTTAGCTTCAAATACTTGTGATATACATAATTTAGCTTCAACTGCATGCGAAAAAAACGAGTTAGCTTCAAATCCAAGCGAAACATATGATTTAGCTTCAAATAATTGCGAAATAGAAGGCTTAGCTTCAAATTCATGCAATTGAAATGGTTTAGCTTCAAATACTTGTGATATACATGAGTCAGCTTCAACTGCATGCGAAACAAACGAGTTAGCTTCAAATCCAAGCGAAACACATGATTTAACTTCAAGTCAATGGGAAGTTGAAGGCTTTGCTTCAAATCCACGCGATGCGAATGGTTTAGCTTCAAATACTTGTGATATACATGATTTATCATCAAATACAGGCGAAAAAAACGAGTTAGCTTCAAATCCATGCGAAACATATGATTTAGCTTCAAATAAATGCGAAATAGAAGGCTTAGCTTCAAATTCATGCAATAGAAATGGTTTAGCTTCAAATACTTGTGATATACATGAGTCAGCTTCAACTGCATGCGAAACAAACGAGTTAGCTTCAAAACCAAGCGAAACACATGATTTAGCTTCAAATCAATGCGAAGTAGAAGGCTTAGCTTCAAATTCATGCGATAGAAATGGTTTAGCTTCAAATACTTGTGATATACACGATTTATCTTCAAATACAGGCGAAACAAACGAGTTAGCTTCAAATCCATGCGAAACATATGATTTAGCTTCAAATAAATGCGAAATAGACGGCATAGCTTCAAATACATGAGAAGCAAATGATTTATCTTCAGATAATTGCGATATAAGTGATATAGATTCAAATGCAGTCGAATCAATCGAGTTAGCTTCAAATTAATGCGATGTAGGAGGCTTATCTTCAAATCCATGCGAATCAAATGGTTTAGCTTAAAATACTTGTGATATACATGATTTAGATTCAACTGCATGCGTAACAAACGACTTAGCTTCAAAACCAAGCAAAACACAAGATTTAGCTTCAAATCAATGCGAAGTAGAAGGCTTAGCTTCAAATTCATGCGAAAGAAATGGTTTAGCTTCAAATACTTGTGATATACATGATTCAGCTTCAAATGCAGGCGAAACAAACGAGTTAGCTTCAAATCCATGCGAAAAACATGATTTAGCTTCAAATCAATGCGAAGTTGAAGGCATTGCTTCAAATCAATGCGAAGCGAATGGTTTAGCTCTAAATACTTGAGATAAACATGATTTATCTCCAAATACAGGCGAAAAAAACGAGTTAGCTTCAAATCCAAGCGAAACACATTATTTAGGTTCACATCAATGCGAAATAGACGGCTTAGCTTCAAATACATGAGAAACAAATGATTTATCTTCAGATAATTGCGATATATTTGATATAGCTCCAAATGCACGCGAAACAATCGAGTTAGCTTCAAAACCAATCGAAACACATCATTTAGCTTCAAATTCATGCGAATCACATAGTTTAGCTCAATATTCATGCGAAACAGATGGTTTATATTCAGGTACATGTGATAAACATGATTTAGCTTCAACTGCATGCGAAACAAACGAGTTAGCATCAAAACCAAGCGAAAGACATGATTTAGCTTCAAATCAATGCGAAGTTGAAGGCTTAGCTTCAAATTCATGCGACGTAGAAGGTTTATCATCAACTCAATGCGAAACAAATGGTTTAGCTTCAAATACTTGTGATATACATGATTTAGCTTCAACTGCATGCGAAACAAACGAGTTAGCTTCAAAACCAAGCGAAACACATGATTTAGCTGCAAATCAATGCGAAGTAGAAGGCTTAGCTTCAAATCCATGCGAATCAAACGGTTTAGCTTCAAATACTCGTGATATACATGATTTATCTTCAAATGCAGGCGAAACAAAAGAGTTAGCTTCAAATCCATGCGAAACACATCATTTGGCTTCAAATTCATGCGAAACACATTGTTTAGATTCATAGATTCATATTCTTGCGAAACAGATTGTTTAGATTCAGATATTTGTGATAAACATGATCTAGCTTCAACTGCTTGCGAAAGAAACATGTTAGCTTCAAATCCAAGAGAAACACATGATTTAAATTCAAATCAATGGCAAGTAGTAGGCTTGGCTTCAAATCCATGCGAAACAAATGCTTTAGCTTCAAATACTTTTGATAAACATGATTTAGCTTCAACTGCATGCGAAACAAACGAGTTAGCTTCAAATCCATGCGAAACATATGATTTAGCTTCAAATCAATGCTATATAGACGGCTTAGCTTCAAATACATGAGAAGCAAATGATTTATCTTCAGATAATTGCGATATAAGTGATATAGATTCAAATGCAGTCGAATCAATCGAGTTAGCTTCAAATTAATGCGAAGTAGGAGGCTTATCTTCAAATCCATGCGAAACAAATTGTTTAGCTTCAAATACTTGTGATATACATGATTGAGCTTCAACTGCATGCGAAACAAACGAGTTAGCTTCAAATCCATGCAAAACATATGATTTAGCTTCAAATCAATGCGCAATAGACGGCTTAGTTTCAAATACATGAGAAGCAAATGATTTATCTTAAGACAATTGCGATATAAGTGATATAGATTCAAATGCAGTCGAATCAATCGAGTTAGCTTCAAATCCATGCGAAACACACGATTTAGCTTCAAATCAATGCGAAGTAGAATGCTTAGTTTCAAATTCAAACGAAACACATGATTTAGCTTCAAATCAATAGGAAGTAGAAGGCTTAATTTCAAATCCATGCGAATCAAATAGTTTAGCTTAAAATACTTGTGATATACATGATTTAGCTTCAACTGCTTGCGTAACAAACGACTTAGCTTCAAAACCAAGCAAAACACAAGATTTAGCTTCAAATCAATGCGAAGTAGAAGGCTTAGCTTCAAATTTATGCGAAAGAAATGGTTTAGCTTCAAATACTTGTGATATACACGATTCAGCTTCAACTGCATGCGAAAAAGACGAGTTAGCTTCAAAACCAAGCGAAACACATGATTTAGCTGCAAATCAATGCGAAGTAGAAGGCTTAGCTTCAAATCCATGCGAATCAAACGGTTTAGCTTCAAATACTCGTGATATACATGATTTATCTTCAAATGCAGGCGAAACAAAAGAGTTAGCTTCAATCCATGCGAAACACATCATTTGGCTTCAAATTCATGCGAAACACATTGTTTAGATTCATAGATTCATATTCTTGCGAAACAGATGTTTAGATTCAGATATTTGTGATAAACATGATCTAGCTTCAACTGCTTGCGAAAGAACATGTTAGCTTCAAATCCAAGAGAAACACATGATTTAAATTCAAATCAATGGCAAGTAGAAGGCTTGGCTTCAAATCCATGCGAAACAAATGCTTTAGCTTCAAATACTTTTGATAAACATGATTTAGCTTCAACTGCATGCGAAACAAACGAGTTAGCTTCAAATCCATGCGAAACATATGATTTAGCTTCAAATCAATGCTATATAGACGGCTTAGCTTCAAATACATGAGAAGCAAATGATTTATCTTCAGATAATTGCGATATAAGTGATATAGATTCAAATGCAGTCGAATCAATCGAGTTAGCTTCAAATTAATGCGAAGTAGGAGGCTTATCTTCAAATCCATGCGAAACAAATTGTTTAGCTTCAAATACTTGTGATATACATGATTGAGCTTCAACTGCATGCGAAACAAACGAGTTAGCTTCAAATCCATGCAAAACATATGATTTAGCTTCAAATCAATGCGCAATAGACGGCTTAGTTTCAAATACATGAGAAGCAAATGATTTATCTTAAGACAATTGCGATATAAGTGATATAGATTCAAATGCAGTCGAATCAATCGAGTTAGCTTCAAATCCATGCGAAACACACGATTTAGCTTCAAATCAATGCGAAGTAGAATGCTTAGTTTCAAATTCAAACGAAACACATGATTTAGCTTCAAATCAGTAGGAAGTAGAAGGCTTAATTTCAAATCCATGCGAATCAAATAGTTTAGCTTAAAATACTTGTGATATACATGATTTAGCTTCAACTGCATGCGTAACAAACGACTTAGCTTCAAAACCAAGCAAAACACAAGATTTAGCTTCAAATCAATGCGAAGTAGAAGGCTTAGCTTCAAATTTATGCGAAAGAAATGGTTTAGCTTCAAATACTTGTGATATACACGATTCAGCTTCAACTGCATGCGAAAAAGACGAGTTAGCTTCAAAACCAAGCAAAACACATGATTTAGATTTAAATCAATGCGAAGTAGATGGCTTAGCTTCGAATTCATGCGAAAAAAATGGTTTAGCTTCAAATACTTGTGATATACATAATTTAGTTTCAACTGCATGCGAAAGAAACGAGTTAGCTTCAAAACAAGCGAAACACATGATTTAGCTGCAAATCAATGCGAAGTAGAAGGCTTAGCTTCAAATCCATGTGAATCAAACGGTTTAGCTTCAAATACTCGTGATATACATGATTTATCTTCAAATGCAGGCGAAACAAAAGAGTTAGCTTCAAATCCATGCAAAACAAATGCTTTAGCTTCAAATACTTTTGATAAACATGATTTAGCTTCAACTGCATGCGAAACAAACGAGTTAGCTTCAAATCCATGCGAAACGAATGTTTTAGCTTCAAATACTTGCGAGCATAAGTGATATAGCTTCAACTGCATGAGAAACAAACGAGTTAGCTTCAAATCCAAGCGAAACACTTGATTTTTCTGCAAATCAATGCGAAGTAGGTGGCTTATCTTCAAATCCATGGGAATCAAATGGTTTAGCTTCAAATACTTGTGATATACATGATTTTGCTTCAATTGCATGCGAATCAATCGAGTTAGCTTCAAATCCATGCGAAACGAATGATTTAGCTTCAAAAACTTGCGAGCATAAGTGATATAGCTTCAACTGCATGCAAAACAAACGTGTTCGCATTAAATCCATGCGATAGAAACCAGTTAGCTTCAAATCCATGAGAAACACTTGATTTTGCTTCAAATCATTGCTAAATAGAAGGCTGATTTCCGAAACCATGCGAAACAAATGGTTTAGCTTCAAATACTTGTTATATACATGATTGAGCTTCATCTGCATGCGAAATAAACGAGTTAGGTTCAAATCCAAGCGAAACACTTGATTTTGCTTCAAATCAATGCGAAGTAGATGGCTTATCTACAAATCCATGCGAATCAAATTGATTAGCTTCAAATACTTGTGATATACATAATTTAGCTTCAACTGCATGCGAAAGAAACGAGTTAGCTTCAAAACCAAGCGAAACACATGATTTAGCTGCAAATCAATGCGAAGTAGAAGGCTTAGCTTCAAATCCATGTGAATCAAACGGTTTAGCTTCAAATACTCGTGATATACATGATTTATCTTCAAATGCAGGCGTAACAAAAGAGTTAGCTTCAAATCCATGCGAAAAACATGATTTAGCTTCAAATTCATTCGAAGCAAATGTTTTAGCTTAATATTCATGCGAAACAAATGGTTCAGCTTCAAATACTTGCGATATAAGTAATATAGCTTCAAATGCTGGAAAAACAAACGAGTGAGCTTCATATCCATGCGTAACACATGATTTAGCTTCAAATCAATGCGAAATAGAAGGCTTAGCTTCAAAAACAATGCGAAACAAATGGTTTAGCTTCAAATACTTTTGATATACATGATTTAGCTTCAACTGCATGCCAAAAAAACGAGTTAGTTTCAAATCCATGCGAAACACATGATTCAGCATCAAATCAATGCGAAGTAGCAGGCTTAGCTTCAAATACATGAGAAACAAATGATTTATCTTCCGATAATTGCGATATATGTGATATAGCTTCAAATGCACGCGAAACAATCGAGTTAGATTCAAATCCATGCGAAATACATGATTTAGATTCAAATCAATGCGAATTGGAAGGCTTAACTTCAAATCCATGCGAATCAAACGGTTTAGATTCAGATACTTGTGCTAAACATGATTTAGCTTCACCAGCATGCGAAACAAACAAGTTTGCTTCAAATCCCAGCGAAACACATGATTTAGCTGCAAATCAATGCGAAGTAGAAGGGTTAGCTTCAAATCCATGAGAATCAAACGGTTGAGCTTCAAATACTTGTGATATACATGATTTATCTTCAAATGCAGGCGAAACAAAAGAGTTAGCTTCATATCCATGCGAAACAAATGCTTTAGCTTGAAATACTTGTGGTATACATAATTTATCTTCAAATGCAGGCGAAACAAAAGAGTTAGCTTCATATCCATGCGAAACAAATGCTTTAGCTTGAAATAATTGTGATATACATGATGCAGCTTCAAAAGCAGGCGAAACAAACGAGTTAGCTTCAAATCCATGCGAAACACATGATTTAGATTCAAATCAATGCGAAGTACATGGCTTATCTTCAAATACATGAGAAACAAATGATTTATCTTCAGATAATTGCGATATAAGTGATATAGATTCATATGCAGTCGAATCAATCGAGTTAGTTTCAAATTAATGCGAAGTAGGAGGCTTATCTTCAAATCCATGCGAAACAAATGCTTTAGCTTCAAATACTTGTGATATACATGATTTAACTTCAAATGCTGGCGAAACAAACGAGTTAGATTCAAATCCATACCATACACACGATTTAGATTTAAATCAATGCTACGTAGAAGGCTTATCTTCAAATCCATCCGAAACAAATGGTTTAGCTTCAAATACTTGCGATATAAATGAAACAGCTTCAAATGAAGACGAAACAAACGAGTTAGTTTCAAATCCAAGCGAAACACATGATTTAGATTCAAATCAATGCGAAATAGACGGCTTAGCTTCTAATACATGAGAAAGAAATGATTTATCTTCAGATAATTGCGAAAGAAGTGATATAGATTCAAATGCAGTCGAATCAATCGAGTTAGCTTCAAATTAATGCGAAGTAGGAGGCTTATCTTCAAATCCATGCGAAACAAATGCTTTAGCTTCAAATACTTGTGATATACATGATTTAACTTCAAATTCAGGCGAAACAAACGAGTTAGATTCAAATCCATGCCACACACACGATTTAGATTTAAATCAATGCGACGTAGAAGGCTTATCTTCAAATCCATCCGAAACAAATGGTTTAGCTTCAAATACTTGCGATGTAAATGAAACAGCTTCAAATGAAGACGAAACAAACGAGTTAGTTTCAAATCCATGCGAAACATATGATTTAGCATCAAATCAATGCGAAGTAGAAGGCTTAGTTTCAAATCCAAGCGGAACACATGATTTAGCTTCAAATCAATGCGAAGTAGAAGGCTTAGCTTCAAAAACAATGCGAAACAAATGGTTTAGCTTCAAATACTTTTGATATACATGATTTAGCTTCAACTGCATGCCAAAAAAACGAGTTAGTTTCAAATCCATGCGAAACACATGATTCAGCATCAAATCAATGCGAAGTAGCAGGCTTAGCTTCAAATACATGAGAAACAAATGATTTATCTTCCGATAATTGCGATATATGTGATATAGCTTCAAATGCACGCGAAACAATCGAGTTAGATTCAAATCCATGCGAAATACATGATTTAGATTCAAATCAATGCGAATTGGAAGGCTTAACTTCAAATCCATGCGAATCAAACGGTTTAGATTCAGATACTTGTGCTAAACATGATTTAGCTTCACCAGCATGCGAAACAAACAAGTTTGCTTCAAATCCCAGCGAAACACATGATTTAGCTGCAAATCAATGCGAAGTAGAAGGGTTAGCTTCAAATCCATGAGAATCAAACGGTTGAGCTTCAAATACTTGTGATATACATGATTTATCTTCAAATGCAGGCGAAACAAAAGAGTTAGCTTCATATCCATGCGAAACAAATGCTTTAGCTTGAAATACTTGTGGTATACATAATTTATCTTCAAATGCAGGCGAAACAAAAGAGTTAGCTTCATATCCATGCGAAACAAATGCTTTAGCTTGAAATAATTGTGATATACATGATGCAGCTTCAAAAGCAGGCGAAACAAACGAGTTAGCTTCAAATCCATGCGAAACACATGATTTAGATTCAAATCAATGCGAAGTACATGGCTTATCTTCAAATACATGAGAAACAAATGATTTATCTTCAGATAATTGCGATATAAGTGATATAGATTCAAATGCAGTCGAATCAATCGAGTTAGTTTCAAATTAATGCGAAGTAGGAGGCTTATCTTCAAATCCATGCGAAACAAATGCTTTAGCTTCAAATACTTGTGATATACATGATTTAACTTCAAATGCTGGCGAAACAAACGAGTTAGATTCAAATCCATACCATACACACGATTTAGATTTAAATCAATGCTACGTAGAAGGCTTATCTTCAAATCCATCCGAAACAAATGGTTTAGCTTCAAATACTTGCGATATAAATGAAACAGCTTCAAATGAAGACAAAACAAACGAGTTAGTTTCAAATCCAAGCGAAACACATGATTTAGATTCAAATCAATGCGAAATAGACGGCTTAGCTTCTAATACATGAGAAAGAAATGATTTATCTTCAGATAATTGCGAAAGAAGTGATATAGATTCAAATGCAGTCGAATCAATCGAGTTAGCTTCAAATTAATGCGAAGTAGGAGGCTTATCTTCAAATCCATGCGAAACAAATGCTTTAGCTTCAAATACTTGTGATATACATGATTTAACTTCAAATTCAGGCGAAACAAACGAGTTAGATTCAAATCCATGCCATACACACGATTTAGATTTAAATCAATGCGACGTAGAAGGCTTATCTTCAAATCCATCCGAAACAAATGGTTTAGCTTCAAATACTTGCGATGTAAATGAAACAGCTTCAAATGAAGACGAAACAAACGAGTTAGTTTCAAATCCATGCGAAACATATGATTTAGCATCAAATCAATGCGAAGTAGAAGGCTTAGTTTCAAATCCAAGCGAAACACATGATTTAGCTTCAAATCAATGCGAAGTAGAAGGCTTAGCTTCAAATCCAAGCGAAACAAATGGATTAGCTTAATTTTCACGAGAATCAAATGGTTCAGCTTCAAATACTTGTGATATACATGATTTAGCATCAACTGCATTCGAAACAATCGAGTTAGCTTCAAATCCAAGCGAAACACATGATTTAGCTTCACATCAATGCGAAGTGGTAGGCTTAGCTTCAAATACATGAGGAACAAATGGTTTAGGTTCAAATACTTGTAAAATACATGATTTAGAATCAACTGCAGGCGAAACAAACGAGTTGACTTCAAATCCATGCGAAACACATGGTTTAGCTTCAAATTCATTACAAAAACATGGTTTAGCTTAATACTCATGCGAAACACATGGTTTAACTTAGTATTCATGCGAAACAAATTGTTCAGCTTCAAATACTTGTGATATACATGATTGAGATTCAACTGCAAGTGAAACAAACGTGTTACCTTCAAATCCAAGCCTAACACATGATTTAGCTTCAAATCAATGCGAAGTAGAAGGCTTAGCTTCAAGTCCATGCGAAACACATGGTTTAGCTTAATTTTCACGAGAATCAAATGGTTCAGCTTCAAATACTTGTGATATACATGATTTAGCATCAACGGCATGCGAAACAAACGAGTTAGCTTCAAATCCATGCGAAACGCATGATTTATCTTCAAATCAATGCGAAGTAGAAGGCTTAGCTTCAAATCCATGCGAAACAAATGGTTTTGATACAAATACTTGTGATATACATGATTTAGCTTCAACTGCATGCGAAACAAACAAGTTAGCTTCAAATCCATGCGGAACACATGATTTAGCTTCAAATCAAAGCGAAGTAGAAGGCTTAGCTTCAAATCCATGCGAAACAAATGGTTTTGCTACAAATACTTGTGATATACATGATTTAGCTTCAAATCTATGCGAAATAGAAGGCTGATCATCGAATCCATGCGAAACAAATAGTTTAGCTTCAAATAGTTGTGATATACGTGATTTAGCTTCAAATGTATGCGAAACAAACGAGTTAGCTTCAAATCCATGCGAAGCACATGATTTAGCTTCAAATCAATGCGAATCACATGGTTTAGCTTAATACTCAAGCGAAACACATGGTTTAACTTAATATTCATGCGAAACAAATTGTTCAGCTTCAAATACTTGTGATATACATGATTTAGCATCAACTGCATGCGAAACAAACGAGTTAGCTTCAAATCCATGCGAAACGCATGATTTATCTTCAAATCAATGCGAAGTAGAAGGCTTAGCATCAAATCCATGCGAAACAAATGGTTTTGATACAAATACTTGTGATATACATGATTTAGCTTCAAATCTATGCGAAATAGAAGGCTGATCATCGAATCCATGCGAAACAAATAGTTTAGCTTCAAATAGTTGTGATATACGTGATTTAGCTTCAAATGTATGCGAAACAAACGAGTTAGCTTCAAATCCATGCGAAGCACATGATTTAGCTTCAAATCAATGTGAATCACATGGTTTAGCTTAATACTCATGCGAAACACATGGTTTAACTTAATATTCATGCGAAACAAATTGTTCAGCTTCAAATACTTGTGATATACATGATTTAGCTTCAACTGCATTCAAAATAACCGAATTAGCTTCAAATCCAAGCGAAACATATGATTTAGCTTCAAATCAATGCGAACTAGAAGCCTTAGCTTCAAATCCATGCGAAACGAATGATTGAACTTCAAATACTTGCGAATGTAAGAGATATAGCTTCGAATGCAAGCAAAACAAACGAGTTAGATTCAAATTCATGCGAAACACATGATTTAGCTTCAAATCAATGCGAAGTAGAAGGCTTAGCTTCAAATCCAAGCGAAACATATGGTTTAGCTTAATTTTCACGAGAATCAAATGGTTCAGCTTCAAATACTTCTGATATACATGATTTAGCATCAACTGCATTCGAAACAATCGAGTTAGCTTCAAATCCAAGCGAAACACATGATTTAGCTTCACATCAATGCGAAGTGGAAGGCTTAGCTTCAAATACATGAGGAACAAATGGTTTAGGTTCAAATACTTGTAAAATACATGATTTAGAATCAACTGCAGGCGAAACAAACGAGTTGGCTTCAAATTCATGCGAAACACATGATTTAGCTTCAAATTCATTACAAAAACATGGTTTAGCTTAATACTCATGCGAAACACATGGTTTAACTTAATATTCATGCGAAACAAATTGTTCAGCTTCAAATACTTGTGATATACATGATTGAGCTTCAACTGCAAGTGAAACAAACGTGTTACCTTCAAATCCAAGCGAAACATATGATTTAGCTTCAAATCAATGCGAAGTAGAAGGCTTAGCTTCAAATCCATGCGAAACGGATGACTGAGCTTCAAATACTTGCGATTATACGTGATATAACTTCGAATGCAGGCGAAACAAACGAGTTAGCTCCAAATCCAAGCGAAACACATGATTTAGCTTCAAATCAATGCGAAGGAGAAGGCTTAGCTTCAAATCCATGCGAAACAAATTGTTTAGCTTCAAATAATTGTGATATACATGATTGAGCTTCAACTGCATGCGAAACAAACGAGTTAGCTTCAAATCCATGCAAAACATATGATTTAGCTTCAAATCAATGCGCAATAGACGGCTTAGTTTCAAATACATGAGAAGCAAATGATTTATCTTAAGACAATTGCGATATAAGTGATATAGATTCAAATGCAGTCGAATCAATCGAGTTAGCTTCAAATCCATGCGAAACACACGATTTAGCTTCAAATCAATGCGAAGTAGAATGCTTAGTTTCAAATTCAAACGAAACACATGATTTAGCTTCAAATCAGTAGGAAGTAGAAGGCTTAATTTCAAATCCATGCGAATCAAATAGTTTAGCTTAAAATACTTGTGATATACATGATTTAGCTTCAACTGCATGCGTAACAAACGACTTAGCTTCAAAACCAAGCAAAACACAAGATTTAGCTTCAAATCAATGCGAAGTAGAAGGCTTAGCTTCAAATTTATGCGAAAGAAATGGTTTAGCTTCAAATACTTGTGATATACACGATTCAGCTTCAACTGCATGCGAAAAAGACGAGTTAGCTTCAAAACCAAGCGAAACACATGATTTAGCTGCAAATCAATGCGAAGTAGAAGGCTTAGCTTCAAATCCATGCGAATCAAACGGTTTAGCTTCAAATACTCGTGATATACATGATTTATCTTCAAATGCAGGCGAAACAAAAGAGTTAGCTTCAAATCCATGCGAAACACATCATTTGGCTTCAAATTCATGCGAAACACATTGTTTAGATTCATAGATTCATATTCTTGCGAAACAGATTGTTTAGATTCAGATATTTGTGATAAACATGATCTAGCTTCAACTGCTTGCGAAAGAAACATGGTAGCTTCAAATCCAAGAGAAACACATGATTTAAATTAAAATCAATGGCAAGTAGAAGGCTTGGCTTCAAATCCATGCGAAACAAATGCTTTAGCTTCAAATACTTTTGATAAACATGATTTAGATTCAACTGCATGCGAAACAAACGAGTTAGCTTCAAATCCATGCGAAACATATGATTTAGCTTCAAATCAATGCTATATAGACGGCTTAGCTTCAAATACATGAGAAGCAAATGATTTATCTTCAGATAATTGCGATATAAGTGATATAGATTCAAATGCAGTCGAATCAATCGAGTTAGCTTCAAATTAATGCGAAGTAGGAGGCTTATCTTCAAATCCATGCGAAACAAATTGTTTAGCTTCAAATACTTGTGATATACATGATTGAGCTTCAACTGCATGCGAAACAAACGAGTTAGCTTCAAATCCATGCAAAACATATGATTTAGCTTCAAATCAATGCGCAATAGACGGCTTAGTTTCAAATACATGAGAAGCAAATGATTTATCTTAAGACAATTGCGATATAAGTGATATAGATTCAAATGCAGTCGAATCAATCGAGTTAGCTTCAAATCCATGCGAAACACACGATTTAGCTTCAAATCAATGCGAAGTAGAATGCTTAGTTTCAAATTCAAACGAAACACATGATTTAGCTTCAAATCAGTAGGAAGTAGAAGGCTTAATTTCAAATCCATGCGAATCAAATAGTTTAGCTTAAAATACTTGTGATATACATGATTTAGCTTCAACTGCATGCGTAACAAACGACTTAGCTTCAAAACCAAGCAAAACACAAGATTTAGCTTCAAATCAATGCGAAGTAGAAGGCTTAGCTTCAAATTTATGCGAAAGAAATGGTTTAGCTTCAAATACTTTTGATATACACGATTCAGCTTCAACTGCATGCGAAAAAGACGAGTTAGCTTCAAAACCAAGCAAAACACATGATTTAGATTTAAATCAATGCGAAGTAGATGGCTTAGCTTCGAATTCATGCGAAAAAAATGGTTTAGCTTCAAATACTTGTGATATACATAATTTAGTTTCAACTGCATGCGAAAGAAACGAGTTAGCTTCAAAACCAAGCGAAACACATGATTTAGCTGCAAATCAATGCGAAGTAGAAGGCTTAGCTTCAAATCCATGTGAATCAAACGGGTTAGCTTCAAATACTCGTGATATACACGATTTATCTTCAAATGCAGGCGAAACAAAAGAGTTAGCTTCAAATCCATGCGAAACAAATGCTTTAGCTTCAAATACTTTTGATAAACATGATTTAGCTTCAACTGCATGCGAAACAAACGAGTTAGCTTCAAATCCATGCGAAACGAATGTTTTAGCTTCAAATACTTGCGAGCATAAGTGATATAGCTTCAACTGCATGAGAAACAAACGAGTTAGCTTCAAATCCAAGCGAAACACTTGATTTTTCTGCAAATCAATGCGAAGTAGGTGGCTTATCTTCAAATCCATGGGAATCAAATGGTTTAGCTTCAAATACTTGTGATATACATGATTTTGCTTCAATTGCATGCGAATCAAACGAGTTAGCTTCAAATCCATGCGAAACGAATGATTTAGCTTAAAAAACTTGCGAGCATAAGTGATATAGCTTCAACTGCATGCAAAACAAACGTGTTCGCATTAAATCCATGCGATAGAAACCAGTTAGCTTCAAATCCATGAGAAACACTTGATTTTGCTTCAAATCATTGCTAAATAGAAGGCTGATTTCCGAAACCATGCGAAACAAATGGTTTAGCTTCAAATACTTGTTATATACATGATTGAGCTTCATCTGCATGCGAAATAAACGAGTTAGGTTCAAATCCAAGCGAAACACTTGATTTTGCTTCAAATCAATGCGAAGTAGATGGCTTATCTACAAATCCATGCGAATCAAATTGATTAGCTTCAAATACTTGTGATATACATAATTTAGCTTCAACTGCATGCAAAAGAAACGAGTTAGCTTCAAAACCAAGCGAAACACATGATTTAGCTGCAAATCAATGCGAAGTAGAAGGCTTAGCTTCAAATCCATGTGAATCAAACGGTTTAGCTTCAAATACTCGTGATATACATGATTTATCTTCAAATGCAGGCGAAACAAATGAGTTAGCTTCAAATCCATGCGAAAAACATGATTTAGCTTCAAATTCATTCGAAGCAAATGTTTTAGCTTAATATTCATGCGAAACAAATGGTTCAGCTTCAAATACTTGCGATATAAGTAATATAGCTTCAAATGCTGGAAAAACAATCGAGTGAGCTTCATATCCATGCGTAACACATGATTTAGCTTCAAATCAATGCGAAATAGAAGGCTTAGCTTCAAAAACAATGCGAAACAAATGGTTTAGCTTCAAATACTTTTGATATACATGATTTAGCTTCAACTGCATGCCAAAAAAACGAGTTAGTTTCAAATCCATGCGAAACACATGATTCAGCATCAAATCAATGCGAAGTAGCAGGCTTAGCTTCAAATACATGAGAAACAAATGATTTATCTTCCGATAATTGCGATATATGTGATATAGCTTCAAATGCACGCGAAACAATCGAGTTAGATTCAAATCCATGCGAAATACATGATTTAGATTCAAATCAATGCGAATTGGAAGGCTTAACTTCAAATCCATGCGAATCAAACGGTTTAGATTCAGATACTTGTGCTAAACATGATTTAGCTTCACCAGCATGCGAAACAAACAAGTTTGCTTCAAATCCCAGCGAAACACATGATTTAGCTGCAAATCAATGCGAAGTAGAAGGGTTAGCTTCAAATCCATGAGAATCAAACGGTTGAGCTTCAAATACTTGTGATATACATGATTTATCTTCAAATGCAGGCGAAACAAAAGAGTTAGCTTCATATCCATGCGAAACAAATGCTTTAGCTTGAAATACTTGTGGTATACATAATTTATCTTCAAATGCAGGCGAAACAAAAGAGTTAGCTTCATATCCATGCGAAACAAATGCTTTAGCTTGAAATAATTGTGATATACATGATGCAGCTTCAAAAGCAGGCGAAACAAACGAGTTAGCTTCAAATCCATGCGAAACACATGATTTAGATTCAAATCAATGCGAAGTACATGGCTTATCTTCAAATACATGAGAAACAAATGATTTATCTTCAGATAATTGCGATATAAGTGATATAGATTCAAATGCAGTCGAATCAATCGAGTTAGTTTCAAATTAATGCGAAGTAGGAGGCTTATCTTCAAATCCATGCGAAACAAATGCTTTAGCTTCAAATACTTGTGATATACATGATTTAACTTCAAATGCTGGCGAAACAAACGAGTTAGATTCAAATCCATACCATACACACGATTTAGATTTAAATCAATGCTACGTAGAAGGCTTATCTTCAAATCCATCCGAAACAAATGGTTTAGCTTCAAATACTTGCGATATAAATGAAACAGCTTCAAATGAAGACGAAACAAACGAGTTAGTTTCAAATCCAAGCGAAACACATGATTTAGATTCAAATCAATGCGAAATAGACGGCTTAGCTTCTAATACATGAGAAAGAAATGATTTATCTTCAGATAATTGCGAAAGAAGTGATATAGATTCAAATTCAGTCGAATCAATCGAGTTAGCTTCAAATTAATGCGAAGTAGGAGGCTTATCTTCAAATCCATGCGAAACAAATGCTTTAGCTTCAAATACTTGTGATATACATGATTTAACTTCAAATTCAGGCGAAACAAACGAGTTAGATTCAAATCCATGCCATACACACGATTTAGATTTAAATCAATGCGACGTAGAAGGCTTATCTTCAAATCCATCCGAAACAAATGGTTTAGCTTCAAATACTTGCGATGTAAATGAAACAGCTTCAAATGAAGACGAAACAAACGAGTTAGTTTCAAATCCATGCGAAACATATGATTTAGCATCAAATCAATGCGAAGTAGAAGGCTTAGTTTCAAATCCAAGCGAAACACATGATTTAGCTTCAAATCAATGCGAAGTAGAAGGCTTAGCTTCAAATCCAAGCGAAACAAATGGATTAGCTTAATTTTCACGAGAATCAAATGGTTCAGCTTCAAATACTTGTGATATACATGATTTAGCATCAACTGCATTCGAAACAATCGAGTTAGCTTCAAATCCAAGCGAAACACATGATTTAGCTTCACATCAATGCGAAGTGGTAGGCTTAGCTTCAAATACATGAGGAACAAATGGTTTAGGTTCAAATACTTGTAAAATACATGATTTAGAATCAACTGCAGGCGAAACAAACGAGTTGACTTCAAATCCATGCGAAACACATGGTTTAGCTTCAAATTCATTACAAAAACATGGTTTAGCTTAATACTCATGCGAAACACATGGTTTAACTTAGTATTCATGCGAAACAAATTGTTCAGCTTCAAATACTTGTGATATACATGATTCAGATTCAACTGCAAGTGAAACAAACGTGTTACCTTCAAATCCAAGCCTAACACATGATTTAGCTTCAAATCAATGCGAAGTAGAAGGCTTAGCTTCAAATCCATGCGAAACACATGGTTTAGCTTAATTTTCACGAGAATCAAATGGTTCAGCTTCAAATACTTGTGATATACATGATTTAGCATCAACGGCATGCGAAACAAACGAGTTAGCTTCAAATCCATGCGAAACGCATGATTTATCTTCAAATCAATGCGAAGTAGAAGGCTTAGCATCAAATCCATGCGAAACAAATGGTTTTGATACAAATACTTGTGATATACATGATTTAGCTTCAAATCTATGCGAAGTAGAAGGCTTAGCTTCAAATCCATGCGAATCAAATGGATTATCTTCAAATACTTGTGATATATATGATTTAGATTCAACAGCATGCGAAACAAACGTGTTAGCTTTAAATCCATGCGAAACGCACGATTTAGCTCCAAATCAAAGCGAAGTAGAAGGCTTAGCATCAATTCCATGCGACACAAATGATTTAGCTTCAAATACTTGCGATATAAGTGATATAGCTTCAAATGCAGGAGAAACAAAGGAGTGAGCTTCAAATCCAAGCGTAAGACATGATTTAGCTTCAAATCAATGCGAAGGAGAAGGCTTAGCTTCAAATGCATGCGAAATAAACGAGTTAGATTTAAATCCATGCGAAACCCATGATTTAGCTTAAAATCAATACAAGATAGAAGGCTTACTTTCTAATCCATGCGAAACAAATGGTTTAGCTTCAAATATTTGCGATATACATGATTTAGCTTCAACTGCATGCGAAACAATCGAGTTATCTTGAAATACAGGCAGAACACATGATTTAGCTACAAATCAATGCGAAGTCGAAGGCTTAACTTCAAATCCATGCGAAACAAACGGTTTAGCTTCAAATATTTGTGATATACATGATTTAGTTTCAAATGCAGGCGAGACAAACGAGTTAGCTTTAAATCCATGCGATAGAAACAAGTTATCTTCAAATCCATGAGAAACACATGATTTAGCTTCAAATCAAAGCGAAATAGGAGGCTGATTTTCGAAACCACGCAAAACAAATGGTTTAGTTTCAAATACTTGTGATATACATGATTTTGCTTCAACTGCATGCGAAACAAACGAATTAGCTTCAAATCCATGCGAAACAAACGACTTAGCTTCAAATCCATGCGAAACTCATGATTTAGCTTCAAATCAATGTGAAATAGAAGGCTTAGCTTCAAAAACAATGCGAAACAAATGGTTTAGCTTCAAATACTTGAGGTATACATGATTGAACTTTAACTGCATGCGAAACAATCGAGTTATCTTGAAATCCAGGCGGAACACATGATTTAGCTACAAATCAATGCGAAGTAGAAGGCTTAACTTCAAATCCATGCGAAACAAATGGTTTAGCTTCAAATATTTGTGATATATATGATTTAGATTCAACTGCATGCGAAACAAACGTGTTAGCTTTAAATCCATGCGAAACGCACGATTTAGCTCCAAATCAAAGCGAAGTAGAAGGCTTAGCATCAATTCCATGCGACACAAATGATTTAGCTTCAAATACTTGCGATATA
The DNA here is from genome assembly GCF_051020955.1 of Megalopta genalis. Lineage (NCBI taxonomy): Eukaryota > Metazoa > Arthropoda > Insecta > Hymenoptera > Halictidae > Megalopta > Megalopta genalis. The sequence goes on along the minus strand of NW_027478083.1, from coordinate 4,328 downwards.
AGTGATATAGCTTCAAATGCAGGAGAAACAAAGGAGTGAGCTTCAAATCCAAGCGTAAGACATGATTTAGCTTCAAATCAATGCGAAGGAGAAGGCTTAGCTTCAAATCCATGCGAAACAAATGGATTAGCTTCAAATACTTGTGAGATACATAATTGAGCTTCAACTGCAGGCGAAACAAACGAGTTAGCTTCAAATCCATGCGAAACAAACGAGATTGCTTCAATTCTATGCGAAACGCATGATTTAGCTTCCAATCAGTGCGAAATAGAAGGCTGATTTTCGAATCCATTCGAAAAAAACGGTTTAGCTTCAAATACTTGTGATATACATGATTTAGCTTCAACTGCATGCGACACAAACGTGTTAGCTTTTAATCCATGCGAAACACATGATATAGCTCGAAATCAATGCGAAGTAGAAGGCTTAGCTCCAAATCCATGAGAATCAAATGGTTTAGCTTTAAATACTTGTGATATACATGATTTAGCGTCAACTGCATGCGAAACTAACGAGTTAACTTCAAATCCAAGCGAAACACTTGATTTAGCTTCAAATCAATGCGAAATAGAAGGCTTAGTTTCAAAACCAATGCGAAACAAATGGTTTAGCTTCAAATACTTGTGATATACATGATTTCGGTTCAACTGCATGCGGAACAAATGAGTTAGCTTCAAATCCATGCGAAACAAACGAGTTAGCTTCAAATCCATGCGAAACTCATGATTTAGCTTCAAATCAATGCGAAATAGAAGGCTGATTTTCGAATCCATGCGAAACGAATGATTTGGCTTCAAATACTTGCGAACATAAGTGATATAGCTTCAACTGTATGCGAAACAAACAAGTTTGCTTCAAATCCAAACGAAACACTTTATTTAACTTCAAATCAATGCGAAGTAAAAGGCTTAGCTTCAAATCCATGCGAATCAAATGGATTATCTTCAAATACTTGTGATATATATGATTTAGATTCAACTGCATGCGAAACAAACGTGTTAGCTTTAAATCCATGCGAAACGCACGATTTAGCTCCAAATGAAAGCGAAGTAGAAGGCTTAGCATCAATTCCATGCGACACAAATGATTTAGCTTCAAATACTTGCGATATAAGTGATATAGCTTCAAATGCAGGAGAAACAAAGGAGTGAGCTTCAAATCCAAGCGTAAGACATGATTTAGCTTCAAATCAATGCGAAGGAGAAGGCTTAGCTTTAAATCCATGCGAATCGAATGGTTTAGCTTAAAATACTTGTGATATACATGATTTAGCATCAACTGCATGCGAAACAAACGAGTTAGCTTCATATCAATGCGAAGTAGAAGGCTTAGCTTCAAATCCATGCGAATAAAATGGTTTAGCTTCACATACTTGTGATATACATGATTTAGCTTCAACTGGATGCGAAACAAAGGAGTTATCTTCAAATCCATGCCGAACACATGATATAGCTACAAATCAATGCGAAGTAGAAGGCTTAGCTTTAAATCCATGCGTAACAAATGGCTTAGCTTCAAATACTTGTTATATACATGATTTAGCTTCAACTGCATGCGAAACAAACAAGTTAATTTCAAATCCAATCGAAACACATGAGTTAGCTTCAAATTCAAGCGAAGTAGAATGCTTAGCTTCAAATCCTTGCGAAACGAATTATTTGGCTTCAAATACTTACGAATATAAGTGATATAGATTCAACTGCATGCGATACAAACGAGTTATCTTCTAATCCATGCGAAACACATGATTTAGCTTCAAATCAATGCGAAGTAGAAGGATTAGCATCAAATCCATGCGATACAGATTATTTAGATTCATATACTTGCGATATAAGTGATATAGCTTCAAATGCAGGCGAAACAAAAGAGTGAACTTCAAATCCAAGCGAAACACATGGTTCATCTTCAAATCAATGCGAAGTAGACGGCTTAGCTTCAAATCCATGTGAAACAAATGGTTCAGCTTCAAATAATTGTGATATACATGATTTAGCTTCAACTGCAGGCGAAACAAACGAGTTGGCTTCAAATCCAAGCGAATACATGATTTATCTTCAAATCAATACGAAGTAGGAGGCTTAGCTTCAGATCCATGCGAAACGAATGATTTATCTTCAAATACTGGCGAATATAAGTGATATTGGTTCACATGCAGGCGAAATAAAAGAATTAGCTTCAAATCCATGCGAAACACCTGATTTAGTATCAAATTCATTCGAAACACATGGTTTAGCTTAATATTCATGCGAAACAATTGTTCAACTTCAAATATATGTGATATACATGATTTAGATTCAACTGCATTCGAAACAAACGAGTTAGCTTCAAATCCATGCGAAACACACTATTTAGCTTCAAATTCATTCGAAGTAGAACGCTTAGTTTCAAATCCATGCGAAACGAACGTTTTAGTTTGAAATACTTGCGAATATATATGATATAGCTTCAAATGCAGGCGAAACAAACAAGTTAACTTCAAATCCGTACGAAACACATGATTTAGTTTCAAATCAATGCGAAGTAGAAGGCTTAGCTTTAAATACATGAGAAACAAATGATTTATCTTCAGATAATTGCTATATATGTGATATAGCTTCAAAATACATGCCATACACGTGATTTAGCTTCAAATTCATGCGAATCACATGGATTAGCTTCATGGCTTCATATTCTTGCGAAACAGATGGATTAGATTCAGATACTTGGATGTACATGTTTTAGCTTCAACTGCATGCGAAACAAACGTGTTAGCTTCAAATCCAAGCGAAACACATGATTTATCTTCAAATCAATGTGAAGTTGAAGGCTTTGCTTCAAATCCATGAGAGGCGAATGGTTTAGCTTCAAATACTTGTGATATACATGATTTAGCTCCAACTGCATGAGAAACAAACGAGTTAGCTTCAAAACCAAGCCAAACACATGATTTAGATTCAAATTCATGCGAAGTAGAAGGCTTAGCTTCAAATCCATGCGAAACGAATGATTGACCTTCAAATACTTGCGAATATAAGTGATATAGCCTCAACTGCATGCGAAACAAACGAGTTATCTTCAAATCCAAGTGAAACACATGATTTAGCTTGAAATCAGTGCGAAGTAGAAGGATTAGCATCAAATCCATGCGACCGAAATTATTTAGATTCATATACTTGCGATATAAGTGATATAGCTTCAAATGCAGGCGAAACAAACGAGTGAGCTTCAAATCCAAGCGTAACACATGATTTAGCTTCAATTCAATGCGACGCCGAAGGCTTAGCATCAAATCCATACGACACAAATGATTTAGCTTCAAATACTTGTTATATACATGATTTAGCTTCAACTGCATGCGAAACAAACGAGGTAGTTTCAAATCCAATCGAAACACATGATTTAGCTTCAAATCAATACGAAGTAGGAGGCTTAGCTTCAAATCCATGCGAAACGAGTGATTTATCTTCAAATACTTGCGAATATAAGTGATATAGCGTCAACTGCATGCGAATCAAACGAGTTGGCTTAAATGCAAGCGAATACATGATTTATCTTCAAATCAATGCGGAGTAGAACGCTTAGCTTCGAATCCATGCGAAACAAATGGTTTTGCTTCAAATTCTTGTGATATACATGATTTAGCTTCAACAGCATGCGACACAAACGAGTCAAATTCAAATCCGTGCGAAACACATGATTTAGCATCAAATCAATGCGAAGTAGAAGGGTTATCTACGAATCCATGCGAAACAAATGGTTTAGCTTCAAATACCTGTGATATACATTATTTAGCTTCAACTGCATGCGAAAAAACGAGTTAGCTTCAAATCCACGCGAATCACGTGATTTAGCCTCAAATCAATGCGAAGTAGAAGGCTTTGCTTCAAATCCGTGCGAATCAAATTGTTTAGCTACAAATACTCGTGATATACATGATTTAGCTTCAACTGGGAGCGAAACAAACGAGTTAGCTTCAAATCCAAGCGAACACATGATTTATCTTCAAGTCAATGCGAAGTTGAAGGCTTTGTTTCAAATCCATGCGAAGCGAATGGTTTAGCTACAAATACTTGTGATATACATGACTTATCTTCAAATCCATGCGAAACAAACGAGATTGCTTCAATTCTATGCGAAACGCATGATTTAGCTTCGAATCAGTGCGAAGTAGAAGGCTGATTTTCGAATCCATGCGAAAAAAACGATTTAGCTTCAAATACTTGTGATATACATAATTTAGCTTCAACTGCATGCGAAACAAACGAGTTAGCTTCAAATCCAAGCGAAACACAAGATTTATCTTCAAGTCAATGCGAAGTTGAAGGCTTTGTTTCAAATCCATGCGAAGC
>NW_027478082.1:0-32458 GCF_051020955.1 Megalopta genalis | reverse complement strand
AAATTCGTGCGAAATAGCGATTTTAAACAAACGATTTGGCTTCAAATTCCTGTGATATGAACAATTTAGCTTCAGATTAATGCGAAATACACGAATTAGCTCCAAATCAACGCGAAACATACGATTTAGCAGAAATATCATGCGATATACACGATTTCGCTTCAAATTCTTGCGAAATAGCGATTTTAAACAAACGATTTAGCTTCAAATTCATGTGATATGAACTATTTAACTTCAGATTCATGCGAAATACACGAATTAGCTTTAAATCAACGCGAAACATACGATTTAACTTCAATATCATGCGATATACACGTTTTCGCTTCAAATTCGTGCGAAATAGCGATTTTAAACAAACGATTTAGCTTCAAATTCATGTGATATGAACAATTTAGCTTCAGATTAATGCGAAATACACCAATTAGATTTAAATCAACGCGAAACATACGATTTAGCAGAAATATCATGCGATATACACGATTTCGCTTCGAATTCTTGCGAAATAGCGATTTTAAACAAACGATTTAGCTTCAAATTCATGCGATATGAACTATTTAACTTCAGATTAATGCGAAATACACGAATTAGATTTAAATCAACGCGAAACATACGATTTAGCAGAAATATCATGCGATATACACGATTTCGCTTCAAATTCTTGCGAAATAGCGAATTTAAACAAACGATTTAGATTCAAATTCATGCGATATGAACTATTTAACTTCAGATTCGTGCGAAATACACGAATTAGCTCTAAATCAAAGCGAAACATACGATTTAGCAGAAATATCATGCGATATACACGATTTCGCTCCAAATTCGTGCGAAATAGCGATTTTAAACAAACGATTTAGCTTCAAATTCATGTGATATGAACAATTTAGCTTCAGATTAATGCGAAATACACGAATTAGCTTTAAATCAACGCGAAACATACGATTTAACTTCAATATCATGCGATATACACGTTTTCGCTTCAAATTCGTGCGAAATAGCGATTTTAAACAAACGATTTAGCTTCAAATTCATGTGATATGAACAATTTAGCTTCAGATTAATGCGAAATACACGAATTAGATTTAAATCAACGCGAAACATACGATTTAGCAGAAATATCATGCGATATACACGATTTCGCTTCGAATTCTTGCGAAATAGCGATTTTAAACAAACGATTTAGCTTCAAATTCATGTGATATGAACAATTTAGCTTCAGATTAATGCGAAATACACGAATTAGATTTAAATCAACGCGAAACATACGATTTAGCAGAAATATCATGCGATATACACGATTTCGCTTCAAATTCTTGCGAAATAGCGATTTTAAACAAACGATTTAGCTTCAAATTCATGTGATATGAACTATTTAACTTCAGATTCATGCGAAATACACGAATTAGCTTTAAATCAACGCGAAACATACGATTTAACTTCAATATCATGCGATATACACGTTTTCGCTTCAAATTCGTGCGAAATAGCGATTTTAAACAAACGATTTAGCTTCAAATTCATGTGATATGAACAATTTAGCTTCAGATTAATGCGAAATACACGAATTAGATTTAAATCAACGCGGAACATAAGATTTAGCAGAAATATCATGCGATATACACGATTTCGCTTCAAATTCTTGCGAAATAGCGATTTTAAACAAACGATTTAGCTTCAAATTCATGCGATATGAACTATTTAACTTCAGATTCATGCGAAATACACGAATTAGCTTTAAATCAACGCGAAACATACGATTTAACTTCAATATCATGCGATATACACGTTTTCGCTTCAAATTCGTGCGAAATAGCGATTTTAAACAAACGATTTAGCTTCAAATTCATGCGATATGAACTATTTAACTTCAGATTAATGCGAAATACACGAATTAGATTTAAATCAACGCGAAACATACGATTTAGCAGAAATATCATGCGATATACACGATTTCGCTTCAAATTCTTGCGAAATAGCGAATTTAAACAAACGATTTAGATTCAAATTCATGCGATATGAACTATTTAACTTCAGATTCGTGCGAAATACACGAATTAGCTCTAAATCAAAGCGAAACATACGATTTAGCAGAAATATCATGCGATATACACGATTTCGCTCCAAATTCGTGCGAAATAGCGATTTTAAACAAACGATTTAGCTTCAAATTCATGTGATATGAACAATTTAGCTTCAGATTAATGCGAAATACACGAATTAGCTTTAAATCAACGCGAAACATACGATTTAACTTCAATATCATGCGATATACACGTTTTCGCTTCAAATTCGTGCGAAATAGCGATTTTAAACAAACGATTTAGCTTCAAATTCATGTGATATGAACAATTTAGCTTCAGATTAATGCGAAATACACGAATTAGATTTAAATCAACGCGAAACATACGATTTAGCAGAAATATCATGCGATATACACGATTTCGCTTCGAATTCTTGCGAAATAGCGATTTTAAACAAACGATTTAGCTTCAAATTCATGTGATATGAACAATTTAGCTTCAGATTAATGCGAAATACACGAATTAGATTTAAATCAACGCGAAACATACGATTTAGCAGAAATATCATGCGATATACACGATTTCGCTTCAAATTCTTGCGAAATAGCGATTTTAAACAAACGATTTAGCTTCAAATTCATGTGATATGAACTATTTAACTTCAGATTCATGCGAAATACACGAATTAGCTTTAAATCAACGCGAAACATACGATTTAACTTCAATATCATGCGATATACACGTTTTCGCTTCAAATTCGTGCGAAATAGCGATTTTAAACAAACGATTTAGCTTCAAATTCATGTGATATGAACAATTTAGCTTCAGATTAATGCGAAATACACGAATTAGATTTAAATCAACGCGGAACATAAGATTTAGCAGAAATATCATGCGATATACACGATTTCGCTTCAAATTCTTGCGAAATAGCGATTTTAAACAAACGATTTAGCTTCAAATTCATGCGATATGAACTATTTAACTTCAGATTCATGCGAAATACACGAATTAGCTTTAAATCAACGCGAAACATACGATTTAACTTCAATATCATGCGATATACACGTTTTCGCTTCAAATTCGTGCGAAATAGCGATTTTAAACAAACGATTTAGCTTCAAATTCATGTGATATGAACAATTTAGCTTCAGATTAATGCGAAATACACCAATTAGATTTAAATCAACGCGAAACATACGATTTAGCAGAAATATCATGCGATATACACGATTTCGCTTCAAATTCTTGCGAAATAGCGATTTTAAACAAACGATTTAGCTTCAAATTCATGCGATATGAACTATTTAACTTCAGATTAATGCGAAATACACGAATTAGATTTAAATCAACGCGAAACATACGATTTAGCAGAAATATCATGCGATATACACGATTTCGCTTCAAATTCTTGCGAAATAGCGATTATAAACAAACGATTTAGATTCAAATTCATGCCATATGAACTATTTAACTTCAGATTCGTGCGAAATACACGAATTAGCTCTAAATCAAAGCGAAACATACGATTTAGCAGAAATATCATGCGATATACACGATTTCGCTCCAAATTCGTGCGAAATAGCGATTTTAAACAAACGATTTAGCCTCAAATTCATGTGATATGAACAATTTAGCTTCAGATTAATGCGAAATACACGAATTAGCTTTAAATCAACGCGAAACATACGATTTAACTTCAATATCATGCGATATACACGATTTCGCTTCAAATTCTTGCGAAATAGCGATTTTAAACAAACGATTTAGCTTCAAATTCATGTGATATGAACTATTTAACTTCAGATTCATGCGAAATACACGAATTAGCATTAAATCAACGCGAAACATACGATTTAACTTCAATATCATGCGATATACACGTTTTCGCTTCAAATTCGTGCGAAATAGCGATTTTAAACAAACGATTTGGCTTCAAATTCCTGTGATATGAACAATTTAGCTTCAGATTAATGCGAAATACACGAATTAGCTCCAAATCAACGCGAAACATACGATTTAGCAGAAATATCATGCGATATACACGATTTCGCTTCAAATTCTTGCGAAATAGCGATTTTAAACAAACGATTTAGCTTCAAATTCATGTGATATGAACAATTTAGCTTCAGATTAATGCGAAATACACGAATTAGATTTAAATCAACGCGAAACATACGATTTAGCAGAAATATCATGCGATATACACGATTTCGCTTCGAATTCTTGCGAAATAGCGATTTTAAACAAACGATTTAGCTTCAAATTCATGTGATATGAACAATTTAGCTTCAGATTAATGCGAAATACACGAATTAGATTTAAATCAACGCGAAACATACGATTTAGCAGAAATATCATGCGATATACACGATTTCGCTTCAAATTCTTGCGAAATAGCGATTTTAAACAAACGATTTAGCTTCAAATTCATGTGATATGAACTATTTAACTTCAGATTCATGCGAAATACACGAATTAGCTTTAAATCAACGCGAAACATACGATTTAACTTCAATATCATGCGATATACACGTTTTCGCTTCAAATTCGTGCGAAATAGCGATTTTAAACAAACGATTTAGCTTCAAATTCATGTGATATGAACAATTTAGCTTCAGATTAATGCGAAATACACGAATTAGATTTAAATCAACGCGGAACATAAGATTTAGCAGAAATATCATGCGATATACACGATTTCGCTTCAAATTCTTGCGAAATAGCGATTTTAAACAAACGATTTAGCTTCAAATTCATGCGATATGAACTATTTAACTTCAGATTCATGCGAAATACACGAATTAGCTTTAAATCAACGCGAAACATACGATTTAACTTCAATATCATGCGATATACACGTTTTCGCTTCAAATTCGTGCGAAATAGCGATTTTAAACAAACGATTTAGCTTCAAATTCATGCGATATGAACTATTTAACTTCAGATTAATGCGAAATACACGAATTAGATTTAAATCAACGCGAAACATACGATTTAGCAGAAATATCATGCGATATACACGATTTCGCTTCAAATTCTTGCGAAATAGCGAATTTAAACAAACGATTTAGATTCAAATTCATGCGATATGAACTATTTAACTTCAGATTCGTGCGAAATACACGAATTAGCTCTAAATCAAAGCGAAACATACGATTTAGCAGAAATATCATGCGATATACACGATTTCGCTCCAAATTCGTGCGAAATAGCGATTTTAAACAAACGATTTAGCTTCAAATTCATGTGATATGAACAATTTAGCTTCAGATTAATGCGAAATACACGAATTAGCTTTAAATCAACGCGAAACATACGATTTAACTTCAATATCATGCGATATACACGTTTTCGCTTCAAATTCGTGCGAAATAGCGATTTTAAACAAACGATTTAGCTTCAAATTCATGTGATATGAACAATTTAGCTTCAGATTAATGCGAAATACACGAATTAGATTTAAATCAACGCGAAACATACGATTTAGCAGAAATATCATGCGATATACACGATTTCGCTTCGAATTCTTGCGAAATAGCGATTTTAAACAAACGATTTAGCTTCAAATTCATGTGATATGAACAATTTAGCTTCAGATTAATGCGAAATACACGAATTAGATTTAAATCAACGCGAAACATACGATTTAGCAGAAATATCATGCGATATACACGATTTCGCTTCAAATTCTTGCGAAATAGCGATTTTAAACAAACGATTTAGCTTCAAATTCATGTGATATGAACTATTTAACTTCAGATTCATGCGAAATACACGAATTAGCTTTAAATCAACGCGAAACATACGATTTAACTTCAATATCATGCGATATACACGTTTTCGCTTCAAATTCGTGCGAAATAGCGATTTTAAACAAACGATTTAGCTTCAAATTCATGTGATATGAACAATTTAGCTTCAGATTAATGCGAAATACACGAATTAGATTTAAATCAACGCGGAACATAAGATTTAGCAGAAATATCATGCGATATACACGATTTCGCTTCAAATTCTTGCGAAATAGCGATTTTAAACAAACGATTTAGCTTCAAATTCATGCGATATGAACTATTTAACTTCAGATTCATGCGAAATACACGAATTAGCTTTAAATCAACGCGAAACATACGATTTAACTTCAATATCATGCGATATACACGTTTTCGCTTCAAATTCGTGCGAAATAGCGATTTTAAACAAACGATTTAGCTTCAAATTCATGTGATATGAACAATTTAGCTTCAGATTAATGCGAAATACACCAATTAGATTTAAATCAACGCGAAACATACGATTTAGCAGAAATATCATGCGATATACACGATTTCGCTTCAAATTCTTGCGAAATAGCGATTTTAAACAAACGATTTAGCTTCAAATTCATGCGATATGAACTATTTAACTTCAGATTAATGCGAAATACACGAATTAGATTTAAATCAACGCGAAACATACGATTTAGCAGAAATATCATGCGATATACACGATTTCGCTTCAAATTCTTGCGAAATAGCGATTATAAACAAACGATTTAGATTCAAATTCATGCCATATGAACTATTTAACTTCAGATTCGTGCGAAATACACGAATTAGCTCTAAATCAAAGCGAAACATACGATTTAGCAGAAATATCATGCGATATACACGATTTCGCTCCAAATTCGTGCGAAATAGCGATTTTAAACAAACGATTTAGCCTCAAATTCATGTGATATGAACAATTTAGCTTCAGATTAATGCGAAATACACGAATTAGCTTTAAATCAACGCGAAACATACGATTTAACTTCAATATCATGCGATATACACGATTTCGCTTCAAATTCTTGCGAAATAGCGATTTTAAACAAACGATTTAGCTTCAAATTCATGTGATATGAACTATTTAACTTCAGATTCATGCGAAATACACGAATTAGCATTAAATCAACGCGAAACATACGATTTAACTTCAATATCATGCGATATACACGTTTTCGCTTCAAATTCGTGCGAAATAGCGATTTTAAACAAACGATTTGGCTTCAAATTCCTGTGATATGAACAATTTAGCTTCAGATTAATGCGAAATACACGAATTAGCTCCAAATCAACGCGAAACATACGATTTAGCAGAAATATCATGCGATATACACGATTTCGCTTCAAATTCTTGCGAAATAGCGATTTTAAACAAACGATTTAGCTTCAAATTCATGTGATATGAACTATTTAACTTCAGATTCATGCGAAATACACGAATTAGCTTTAAATCAACGCGAAACATACGATTTAACTTCAATATCATGCGATATACACGTTTTCGCTTCAAATTCGTGCGAAATAGCGATTTTAAACAAACGATTTAGCTTCAAATTCATGTGATATGAACAATTTAGCTTCAGATTAATGCGAAATACACCAATTAGATTTAAATCAACGCGAAACATACGATTTAGCAGAAATATCATGCGATATACACGATTTCGCTTCGAATTCTTGCGAAATAGCGATTTTAAACAAACGATTTAGCTTCAAATTCATGCGATATGAACTATTTAACTTCAGATTAATGCGAAATACACGAATTAGATTTAAATCAACGCGAAACATACGATTTAGCAGAAATATCATGCGATATACACGATTTCGCTTCAAATTCTTGCGAAATAGCGAATTTAAACAAACGATTTAGATTCAAATTCATGCGATATGAACTATTTAACTTCAGATTCGTGCGAAATACACGAATTAGCTCTAAATCAAAGCGAAACATACGATTTAGCAGAAATATCATGCGATATACACGATTTCGCTCCAAATTCGTGCGAAATAGCGATTTTAAACAAACGATTTAGCTTCAAATTCATGTGATATGAACAATTTAGCTTCAGATTAATGCGAAATACACGAATTATCTTTAAATCAACGCGAAACATACGATTTAACTTCAATATCATGCGATATACACGTTTTCGCTTCAAATTCGTGCGAAATAGCGATTTTAAACAAACGATTTAGCTTCAAATTCATGTGATATGAACAATTTAGCTTCAGATTAATGCGAAATACACGAATTAGATTTAAATCAACGCGAAACATACGATTTAGCAGAAATATCATGCGATATACACGATTTCGCTTCGAATTCTTGCGAAATAGCGATTTTAAACAAACGATTTAGCTTCAAATTCATGTGATATGAACAATTTAGCTTCAGATTAATGCGAAATACACGAATTAGATTTAAATCAACGCGAAACATACGATTTAGCAGAAATATCATGCGATATACACGATTTCGCTTCAAATTCTTGCGAAATAGCGATTTTAAACAAACGATTTAGCTTCAAATTCATGTGATATGAACTATTTAACTTCAGATTCATGCGAAATACACGAATTAGCTTTAAATCAACGCGAAACATACGATTTAACTTCAATATCATGCGATATACACGTTTTCGCTTCAAATTCGTGCGAAATAGCGATTTTAAACAAACGATTTAGCTTCAAATTCATGTGATATGAACAATTTAGCTTCAGATTAATGCGAAATACACGAATTAGATTTAAATCAACGCGAAACATACGATTTAGCAGAAATATCATGCGATATACACGATTTCGCTTCGAATTCTTGCGAAATAGCGATTTTAAACAAACGATTTAGCTTCAGATTCATGCGATATGAACTATTTAACTTCAGATTAATGCGAAATACACGAATTAGATTTAAATCAACGCGGAACATAAGATTTAGCAGAAATATCATGCGATATACACGATTTCGCTTCAAATTCTTGCGAAATAGCGATTTTAAACAAACGATTTAGCTTCAAATTCATGCGATATGAACTATTTAACTTCAGATTCATGCGAAATACACGAATTAGCTTTAAATCAACGCGAAACATACGATTTAGCAGAAATATCATGCGATATACACGATTTCGCTTCGAATTCTTGCGAAATAGCGATTTTAAACAAACGATTTAGCTTCAAATTCATGCGATATGAACTATTTAACTTCAGATTGATGCGAAATACACGAATTAGATTTAAATCAACGCGAAACATACGATTTAGCAGAAATATCATGCGATATACACGATTTCGCTTCAACTTCTTGCGAAATAGCGATTTTAAACAAACGATTTAGATTCAAATTCATGCGATATGAACTATTTAACTTCAGATTCGTGCGAAATACACGAATTAGCTCTAAATCAAAGCGAAACATACGATTTAGCAGAAATATCATGCGATATACACGATTTCGCTCTAAATTCGTGCGAAATAGCGATTTTAAACAAACGATTTAGCTTCAAATTCATGTGATATGAACAATTTAGCTTCAGATTAATGCGAAATACACGAATTAGCTTTAAATCAACGCGAAACATACGATTTAACTTCAATATCATGCGATATACACGATTTCGCTTCAAATTCTTGCGAAATAGCGATTTTAAACAAACGATTTAGCTTCAAATTCATGTGATATGAACTATTTAACTTCAGATTCATGCGAAATACACGAATTAGCATTAAATCAACGCGAAACATACGATTTAACTTCAATATCATGCGATATACACGTTTTCGCTTCAAATTCGTGCGAAATAGCGATTTTAAACAAACGATTTGGCTTCAAATTCCTGTGATATGAACAATTTAGCTTCAGATTAGTGCGAAATAGACGAATTAGATTTAAATCAACGCGAAACATACGATTTAGCAGAAATATCATGCGATATACACGATTTCGCTTCGAATTCTTGCGAAATAGCGATTTTAAACAAACGATTTAGCTTCAAATTCATGCGATATGAACTATTTAACTTCAGATTAATGCGAAATACACGAATTAGATTTAAATCAACGCGAAACATACGATTTAGCAGAAATATCATGCGATATACACGATTTCGCTCCAAATTCGTGCGAAATAGCGATTTTAAACAAACGATTTAGCTTCAAATTCATGTGATATGAACAATTTAGCTTCAGATTAATGCGAAATACACGAATTAGCTCTAAATCAAAGCGAAACATACGATTTAGCAGAAATATCATGCGATATACACGATTTCGCTTCAAATTCTTGCGAAATAGCGATTTTAAACAAACGATTTAGCTTCAAATTCATGTGATATGAACTATTTAACTTCAGATTAATGCGAAATACACGAATTAGATTTAAATCAACGCGAAACATACGATTTAGCAGAAATATCATGCGATATACACGATTTCGCTTCGAATTCTTGCGAAATAGCGATTTTAAACAAACGATTTAGCTTCAAATTCATGCGATATGAACTATTTAACTTCAGATTAGTGCGAAATAGACGAATTAGATTTAAATCAACGCGAAACATACGATTTAGCAGAAATATCATGCGATATACACGATTTCGCTTCAAATTCTTGCGAAATAGCGATTTTAAACAAACGATTTAGCTTCAAATTTATGCGATATGAACTATTTAACTTCAGATTCGTGCGAAATACACGAATTAGCATTAAATCAACGCGAAACGTACGATTTAACTTCAATATCATGCGATATACACGTTTTCGCTTCAAATTCGTGCGAAATAGCGATTTTAAACAAACGATTTGGCTTCAAATTCCTGTGATATGAACAATTTAGCTTCAGATTAATGCGAACTACACGAATTAGCTCCAAATCAACGCGAAACATACGATTTAGCAGAAATATCATGCGATATACACGATTTCGCTTCAAATTCTTGCGAAATAGCGATTTTAAACAAACGATTTAGCTTCAAATTCATGTGATATGAACTATTTAACTTCAGATTAATGCGAAATACACGAATTAGATTTAAATCAACGCGAAACATACGATTTAGCAGAAATATCATGCGATATACACGATTTCGCTTCAAATTCTTGCGAAATAGCGATTTTAAACAAACGATTTAGCTTCAAATTCATGTGATATGAACTATTTAACTTCAGATTCATGCGAAATACACGAATTAGCTTTAAATCAACGCGAAACATACGATTTAACTTCAATATCATGCGATATACACGTTTTCGCTTCAAATTCGTGCGAAATAGCGATTTTAAACAAACGATTTAGCTTCAAATTCATGTGATATGAACAATTTAGCTTCAGATTAATGCGAAATACACGAATTAGATTTAAATCAACGCGAAACATACGATTTAGCAGAAATATCATGCGATATACACGATTTCGCTTCGAATTCTTGCGAAATAGCGATTTTAAACAAACGATTTAGCTTCAAATTCATGCGATATGAACTATTTAACTTCAGATTAATGCGAAATACACGAATTAGATTTAAATCAACGCGGAACATAAGATTTAGCAGAAATATCATGCGATATACACGATTTCGCTTCAAATTCTTGCGAAATAGCGATTTTAAACAAACGATTTAGCTTCAAATTCATGCGATATGAACTATTTAACTTCAGATTCGTGCGAAATACACGAATTAGCTCTAAATCAAAGCGAAACATACGATTTAGCAGAAATATCATGCGATATACACGATTTCGCTCCAAATTCGTGCGAAATAGCGATTTTAAACAAACGATTTAGCTTCAAATTCATGTGATATGAACAATTTAGCTTCAGATTAATGCGAAATACACGAATTAGCTTTAAATCAACGCGAAACATACGATTTAACTTCAATATCATGCGATATACACGATTTCGCTTCAAATTGTTGCGAAATAGCGATTTTAAACAAACGATTTAGCTTCAAATTCATGTGATATGAACTATTTTACTTCAGATTCATGCGAAATACACGAATTAGCATTAAATCAACGCGAAACATACGATTTAACTTCAATATCATGCGATATACACGTTTTCGCTTCAAATTCGTGCGAAATAGCGATTTTAAACAAACGATTTGGCTTCAAATTCCTGTGATATGAACAATTTAGCTTCAGATTAATGCGAAATACACGAATTAGCTCCAAATCAACGCGAAACATACGATTTAGCAGAAATATCATGCGATATACACGATTTCGCTTCAAATTCTTGCGAAATAGCGATTTTAAACAAACGATTTAGCTTCAAATTCATGTGATATGAACTATTTAACTTCAGATTCATGCGAAATACACGAATTAGCTTTAAATCAACGCGAAACATACGATTTAACTTCAATATCATGCGATATACACGTTTTCGCTTCAAATTCGTGCGAAATAGCGATTTTAAACAAACGATTTAGCTTCAAATTCATGTGATATGAACAATTTAGCTTCAGATTAATGCGAAATACACCAATTAGATTTAAATCAACGCGAAACATACGATTTAGCAGAAATATCATGCGATATACACGATTTCGCTTCGAATTCTTGCGAAATAGCGATTTTAAAACAAACGATTTAGCTTCAAATTCATGCGATATGAACTATTTAACTTCAGATTAATGCGAAATACACGAATTAGATTTAAATCAACGCGAAACATACGATTTAGCAGAAATATCATGCGATATACACGATTTCGCTTCAAATTCTTGCGAAATAGCGAATTTAAACAAACGATTTAGCTTCAAATTCATGCGATATGAACTATTTAACTTCAGATTCGTGCGAAATACACGAATTAGCTCTAAATCAAAGCGAAACATACGATTTAGCAGAAATATCATGCGATATACACGATTTCGCTCCAAATTCGTGCGAAATAGCGATTTTAAACAAACGATTTAGCTTCAAATTCATGTGATATGAACAATTTAGCTTCAGATTAATGCGAAATACACGAATTAGCTTTAAATCAACGCGAAACATACGATTTAACTTCAATATCATGCGATATACACGATTTCGCTTCAAATTCTTGCGAAATAGCGATTTTAAACAAACGATTTAGCTTCAAATTCATGTGATATGAACTATTTAACTTCAGATTCATGCGAAATACACGAATTAGCTTTAAATCAACGCGAAACATACGATTTAACTTCAATATCATGCGATATACACGTTTTCGCTTCAAATTCGTGCGAAATAGCGATTTTAAACAAACGATTTAGCTTCAAATTCATGTGATATGAACAATTTAGCTTCAGATTAATGCGAAATACACGAATTAGATTTAAATCAACGCGAAACATACGATTTAGCAGAAATATCATGCGATATACACGATTTCGCTTCGAATTCTTGCAAAATAGCGATTTTAAACAAACGATTTAGCTTCAAATTCATGCGATATGAACTATTTAACTTCAGATTAATGCGAAATACACGAATTAGATTTAAATCAACGCGAAACATACGATTTAGCAGAAATATCATGCGATATACACGATTTCGCTTCAAATTCTTGCGAAATAGCGATTTTAAACAAACGATTTAGCTTCAAATTCATGTGATATGAACTATTTAACTTCAGATTCATGCGAAATACACGAATTAGCTTTAAAACAACGCGAAACATACGATTTAACTTCAATATCAAGCGATATACACGTTTTCGCTTCAAATTCGTGCTAAATAGCCATTTTAAACAAACGATTTAGCTTCAAATTCATGTGATATGAACAATTTAGCTTCAGATTAATGCGAAATACACGAATTAGCTCTAAATCAACGCGAAACATACGATTTAACTTCAATATCATGCGATATACACGATTTCGCTTCAAATTCTTGCGAATAGCGATTTTAAACAAACGATTTAGCTTCAAATTCATGTGATATGAACTATTTAACTTCAGATTCATGCGAAATACACGAATTAGCTTTAAATCAACGCGAAACATACGATTTAACTTCAATATCATGCGATATACACGTTTTCGCTTCAAATTCGTGCGAAATAGCGATTTTAAACAAACGATTTAGCTTCAAATTCATGTGATATGAACAATTTAGCTTCAGATTAATGCGAAATACACGAATTAGATTTAAATCAACGCGAAACATACGATTTAGCAGAAATATCATGCGATATACACGATTTCGCTTCGAATTCTTGCGAAATAGCGATTTTAAACAAACGATTTAGCTTCAAATTCATGCGATATGAACTATTTAACTTCAGATTAATGCGAAATACACGAATTAGATTTAAATCAACGCGAAACATACGATTTAGCAGAAATATCATGCGATATACACGATTTCGCTTCAAATTCTTGCGAAATAGCGATTTTAAACAAAACGATTTAGCTTCAAATTCATGTGATATGAACTATTTAACTTCAGATTCATGCGAAATACACGAATTAGCTTTAAAACAACGCGAAACATACGATTTAACTTCAATATCAAGCGATATACACGTTTTCGCTTCAAATTCGTGCTAAATAGCGATTTTAAACAAACGATTTAGCTTCAAATTCATGTGATATGAACAATTTAGCTTCAGATTAATGCGAAATACACGAATTAGCTCTAAATCAACGCGAAACATACGATTTAGCAGAAATATCATGCGATATACACGATTTCGCTTCAAATTCTTGCGAAATAGCGATTTTAAACAAACGATTTAGCTTCAAATTCATGCGATATGAACTATTTAACATCAGATTAATGCGAAATACACGAATTAGCTCTAAATCAACGCGAAAACATACGATTTAACTTCAATATCATGCGATATACACGATTTCGCTTCAAATTCTTGCGAAATAGCGATTTTAAACAAACGATTTAGCTTCAAATTCATGTGATATGAACTATTTAACTTCAGATTCATGCGAAATACACGAATTAGCTTTAAATCAACGCGAAACATACGATTTAACTTCAATATCATGCGATATACACGTTTTCGCTTCAAATTCGTGCGAAATAGCGATTTTAAACAAACGATTTAGCTTCAAATTCATGCGAAATGAACAATTTAGCTTCAGATTCATGCGAAATACACGAATTAGCTTTAAATCAACGCGAAACATACGATTTAGCTTCAATATCATGCGATATACACGATTTCGCTTCAAATTCTTGCGAAATAGCGATTTTAAACAAACGATTTAGCTTCAAATTCATGTGATATGAACTATTTAACTTCAGATTCATGCGAAATACACGAATTAGCTTTAAATCAACGCGAAACATACGATTTAACTTCAATATCATGCGATATACACGTTTTCGCTTCAAATTCGTGCGAAATAGCGATTTTAAACAAACGATTTAGCTTCAAATTCATGTGATATGAACAATTTAGCTTCAGATTAATGCGAAATACACGAATTAGATTTAAATCAACGCGAAACATACGATTTAGCAGAAATATCATGCGATATACACGATTTCGCTTCGAATTCTTGCGAAACAGCGATTTTAAACAAACGATTTAGCTTCAAATTCATGCGATATGAACTATTTAACTTCAGATTAATGCGAAATACACGAATTAGATTTAAATCAACGCGAAACATACGATTTAGCAGAAATATCATGCGATATACACGATTTCGCATCAAATTCTTGCGAAATAGCGATTTTAAACAAACGATTTAGCTTCAAATTCATGTGATATGAACTATTTAACTTCAGATTCATGCGAAATACACGAATTAGCTTTAAATCAACGCGAAACATACGATTTTACTTCAATATCATGCGATATACACGTTTTCGCTTCAAATTCGTGCGAAATAGCGATTTTAAACAAACGATTTAGCTTCAAATTCATGTGATATGAAACAATTTAGCTTCAGATTAATGCCAAATACACGAATTAGCTCTAAATCAACGCGAAACATACGATTTAGCAGAAATATCATGCGATATACACGATTTCGCTTCAAATTCTTGCGAAATAGCGATTTTAAACAAACGATTTAGCTTCAAATTCATGTGATATGAACTATTTAACTTCAGATTCATGCGAAATACACGAATTAGCTTTAAATCAACGCGAAACATACGATGTAACTTCAATATCATGCGATATACACGATTTCGATTCAAATTCGTGCGAAATAGAGATTTTAAACAAACGATTTAGCTTCAAATTCATGCGAAATGAACAATTTAGCTTCAGATTAATGCGAAATACACGAATTAGCTTTAAATCAACGCGAAACATACGATTTAGCTTCAATATCAAGCGATATACACGATTTCGCTTCAAATTGGTGAGAAATAGCGATTTTAAACAAACGATTTAGCTTCAAATTCATGCGAAATGAACAATTTAGCTTCAGATTCATGCGAAATACACGAATTAGTTTTAAATCAACGCGAAACATACGATTTAGCAGAAATATCATCCGATATACACGATTTCGCTTCAAATACGTAAGAAATAGCGATTTTAAACAAACGATTTAGCTTCAAATTCATGCGAAATGAACAATTTAGCTTCAGATTCATGCGAAATACACGAATTAGCTTTAAATCAACGCGAAACATACGATTTAGCTTCAATATCATGCGAAACACACGATTTCGCTTCAAATTCGTGCGAAATAGAGACTTTAAACAAAAGATTTAGCTTCAAATTCATGCGAAATGAACAATTTAGCTTCAGATTCATGCGAAATACACGAATTAGCTTTAAATCAACGCGAAACATACGATTTAGCTTCAATATCATGCGATATACTCGATTTCGCTTCAAATTCGTGCGAAAGAGCGATTTTAAACAAACGATTTAGCTTCAAATTCATGTGATATGAACTATTTAACTTCAGATTAATGCGAAATACACGAATTAGATTTAAATCAACGCGAAAACATACGATGTAACTTCAATATCATGCGAAACATACGATGTAACTTCAATATCATGCGAAAACACACGATTTCGATTCAAATTCGTGCGAAATAGCTATTTTAAACAAACGATTTAGCTTCAAATTCATGCGAAATGAACAATTTAGCTTCAGATTCATGCGAAATACACGAATTAGCTTTAAATCAACGCGAAACATACGATTTAGCTTCAATATCATGCGATATACACGATTTCGCTTCAAATTCGTGCGAAATAGCGATTTTAAACAAACGATTTAGCTTCAAATTCATGTGATATGAACAATTTAGCTTCAGATTAATGCGAAATACACGAATTAGCTTTAAATCAACGCGAAACATACGATTTAGCAGAAATATCATGCGATATACACGATTTCGCTTCAAATTCGTGCGAAATAGCGATTTTAAACAAACGATTTAGCTTCAAATTCATGTGATATGAACAATTTAGCTTCAGATTAATGCGAAATACACGAATTAGCTCTAAATCAAAGCGAAACATACGATTTAGCAGAAATATCATGCGATATACACGATTTCGCTTCGAATTCTTGCGAAATAGCGATTTTAAACAAACGATTTAGCTTCAAATTCATACGATATGAACTATTTAACTTCAGATTAATGCGAAATACACGAATTAGATTTAAATCAACGCGAAACATACGATTTAGCAGAAATATCATGCGATATACACGATTTCGCTTCAAATTCTTGCGAAATAGCGATTTTAAACAAATGATTTAGCTTCAAATTCATGCGATATGAACTATTTAACTTCAGATTCGTGCGAAATACACGAATTAGCATTAAATCAACGCGAAACATACGATTTAACTTCAATATCATGCGATATACACGTTTTCGCTTCAAATTCGTGCGAAATAGCGATTTTAAACAAACGATTTAGCTTCAAATTCATGTGATATGAACAATTTAGCTTCAGATTAATGCGAAATACACGAATTAGCTCCAAATCAACGCGAAACATACGATTTAGCAGAAATATCATGCGATATACACGATTTCGCTTCAAATTCTTGCGAAATAGCGATTTTAAACAAACGATTTAGCTTCAAATTCATGTGATATGAACTATTTAACTTCAGATTCAAGCGAAATACACGAATTAGCTTTAAATCAACGCGAAACATACGATGTAACTTCAATATCATGCGAAACATACGATGTAACTTCAATATCATGCGAAACACACGATTTCGATTCAAATTCGTGCGAAATAGCGATTTTCAACAAACGATTTAGCTCCAAATTCATGCGAAATGAACAATTTAGCTTCAGATTAATGCGAAATACACGAATTAGCTTTAAATCAACGCGAAACATACGATTTAGCAGAAATATCATGCGATATACACGATTTCGCTTCAAATTCTTGCGAAATAGCGATTTTAAACAAACGATTTAGCTTCAAATTCATGTGACATGAACTATTTAACTTCAGATTCATGCGAAATACACGAATTAGCTTTAAATCAACGCGAAACATACGATGTAACTTCAATATCATGCGAAACACACACGATTTCGATTCAAATTCGTGCGAAATAGAGATTTTAAACAAACGATTTAGCTTCAAATTCATGCGAAATGAACAATTTAGCTTCAGATTCATGCGAAATACACGAATTAGCTTTAAATCAACGCGAAACATACGATTTAGCTTCAATATCATGCGATATACACGATTTTGCTTCAAATTCGTGCGAAATAGCGATTTTAAACAAACGATTTAGCTTCAAATTCATGTGATATGAACAATTTAGCTTCAGATTAATGCGAAATACACGAATTAGCTTTAAATCAACGCGAAACATACGATTTAGCAGAAATATCATGCAATATACACGATTTCGCTTCAAATTCGTGCGAAATAGCGATTTTAAACAAACGATTTAGCTTCAAATTCATGTGATATGAACAATTTAGCTTCAGATTAATGCGAAATACACGAATTAGCTCTAAATCAAAGCGAAACATACGATTTAGCAGAAATATCATGCGATGTACACGATTTCGCTTCAAATTCTTGCAAAATAGCGATTTTAAACAAACGATTTAGCTTCAAATTCATGTGATATGAACTATTTAACTTCAGATTCATGCGAAATACACGAATTAGATTTAAATCAACGCGAAACATACGATTTAGCAGAAATATCATGCGATATACACGATTTCGCTTCAAATTCTTGCGAAATAGCGATTTTAAACAAACGATTTAGCTTCAAATTCATGTGATATGAACAATTTAGCTTCAGATTAATGCGAAATACACGAATTAGATTTAAATCAACGCGAAACATACGATTTAGCAGAAATATCATGCGATATACACGATTTCGCTTCGAATTCTTGCGAAATAGCGATTTTAAACAAACGATTTAGCTTCAAATTCATGCGATATGAACTATTTAACTTCAGATTAATGCGAAATACACGAATTAGATTTAAATCAACGCGAAACATAAGATTTAGCAGAAATATCATGCGATATACACGATTTCGCTTCAAATTCTTGCGAAATAGCGATTTTAAACAAACGATTTAGCTTCAAATTCATGCGATATGAACTATTTAACTTCAGATTCATGCGAAATACACGAATTAGCTTTAAATCAACGCGAAACATACGATTTAACTTCAATATCATGCGATATACACGTTTTCGCTTCAAATTCGTGCGAAATAGCGATTTTAAACAAACGATTTAGCTTCAAATTCATGTGATATGAACAATTTAGCTTCAGATTAATGCGAAATACACGAATTAGATTTAAATCAACGCGAAACATACGATTTAGCAGAAATATCATGCGATATACACGATTTCGCTTCGAATTCTTGCGAAATAGCGATTTTAAACAAAGATTTAGCTTCAAATTCATACGAAATGAACAATTTAGATTCAGATTCATGCGAAATACACGAATTAGCTTTGAATCAACGCGAAACATACGATTTAGCAGAAATATCATGCGATATACACGATTTCGCTTCAAATTCGTGAGAAATAGCGATTTTAAACAAACGATTTAGATTCAAATTCATGCGAAATGAACAATTTAGCTTCAGATTCGTGCGAAATACACGAAATAGCTTTAAATCAACGGGAAACATACGATTTAACTTCAATATCAAGCGATATACACGATTTCGCTTCAAATTCGTGAGAAATAGCGATTTTAAACAAACGATTTAGCTTCAAATTCATGCGAAATGAACAATTTAGCTTCAGATTCATGCGAAATACACGAATTAGCTTTAAATCAACGCAAAACATACGATTTAGCTTCAATATCATGCGAAACACACGATTTCGATTCAAATTCGTGCGAAGTAGAGATTTTAAACAAACGATTTAGCTTCAAATTCATGCGAAATGAACAATTTAACTTCAGATTCATGCGAAATACACGAATTAGATTTAAATCAACGCGAAACATACGATTTAACTTCAATATCAAGCGATATACACGATTTCGCTTCAAATTGGTGAGAAATAGCGATTTTAAACAAACGATTTAGCTTCAAATTCATGCGAAATGAACAATTTAGCTTCAGATTCATGCGAAATACACGAATTAGCTTTAAATCAACGCGAAACATACGATTTAGCTTCAATATCATGCGATATAGACGATTTCGCTTCAAATTCGTGCGAAATAGAGATTTTAAACAAACGATTTAGCTCCAAATTCATGCGAAATGAACAATTTAGCTTCAGATTCATGCGAAATACACGAATTAGCTCTAAATCAAAGCGAAACATACGATTTAGCAGAAATATCATGCGATATACACGATTTCGCTTCAAATTCGTGAGAAATAGCGATTTTAAACAAACGATTTAGCTTCAAATTCATGCGAAATGAACAATTTAGCTTCAGATTAATGCGAAATACACGAATTAGCTCTAAATCAACGCGAAACATACGATGTAACTTCAATATCATGCGAAACATGCGATGTAACTTCAATATCATGCGAAACACACGATTTCGATTGAAATTCGTGCGAAATAGCGATTTTCAACAAACGATTTAGCTCCAAATTCATGCGAAATGAACTATTTAACTTCAGATTCATGCGAAATACACGAATTAGCTTTAAATCAACGCGAAACATACGATGTAACTTCAATATCATGCGAAACACACGATTTCGATTCAAATTCGTGCGAAGTAGAGATTTTAAACAAAGATTTAGCTTCAAATTCATGCGAAATGAACAATTTAGCTTCAGATTAATGCGAAATACACGAATTAGCTTTAAATCAACGCGAAACATACGATTTAGCAGAAATATCATGCGATATACACGATTTCGCTTCAAATTCTTGCGAAATAGCGATTTTAAACAAACGATTTAGCTTCAAATTCATGTGATATGAACTATTTAACTTCAGATTCATGCGAAATACACGAATTATCTTTAAATCAACGCGAAACATACGATTTAACTTCAATATCATGCGATATACACGTTTTCGCTTCAAATTCGTGCGAAATAGCGATTTTAAACAAACGATTTAGCTTCAAATTCATGTGAGATGAACAATTTAGCTTCAGATTAATGCGAAATACACGAATTAGATTTAAATCAACGCGAAACATACGATTTAGCAGAAATATCATGCGATATACACGATTTCGCTTCTAATTCTTGCAAAATAGCGATTTTAAACAAACGATTTAGCTTCAAATTCATGCGAAATGAACAATTTAACTTCAGATTCATGCGAAATACACGAATTAGATTTAAATCAACGCGAAACATACGATTTAACTTCAATATCAAGCGATATACACGATTTCGCTTCAAATTGGTGAGAAATAGCGATTTTAAACAAACGATTTAGCTTCAAATTCATGCGAAATGAACAATTTAGCTTCAGATTCATGCGAAATACACGAATTAGCTTTAAATCAACGCGAAACATACGATTTAGCTTCAATATCATGCGATATAGACGATTTCGCTTCAAATTCGTGCGAAATAGAGATTTTAAACAAACGATTTAGCTCCAAATTCATGCGAAATGAACAATTTAGCTTCAGATTCATGCGAAATACACGAATTAGCTCTAAATCAAAGCGAAACATACGATTTAGCAGAAATATCATGCGATATACACGATTTCGCTTCAAATTCGTGAGAAATAGCGATTTTAAACAAACGATTTAGCTTCAAATTCATGCGAAATGAACAATTTAGCTTCAGATTAATGCGAAATACACGAATTAGCTCTAAATCAACGCGAAACATACGATGTAACTTCAATATCATGCGAAACATGCGATGTAACTTCAATATCATGCGAAACACACGATTTCGATTGAAATTCGTGCGAAATAGCGATTTTCAACAAACGATTTAGCTCCAAATTCATGCGAAATGAACTATTTAACTTCAGATTCATGCGAAATACACGAATTAGCTTTAAATCAACGCGAAACATACGATGTAACTTCAATATCATGCGAAACACACGATTTCGATTCAAATTCGTGCGAAGTAGAGATTTTAAACAAAGATTTAGCTTCAAATTCATGCGAAATGAACAATTTAGCTTCAGATTAATGCGAAATACACGAATTAGCTTTAAATCAACGCGAAACATACGATTTAGCAGAAATATCATGCGATATACACGATTTCGCTTCAAATTCTTGCGAAATAGCGATTTTAAACAAACGATTTAGCTTCAAATTCATGTGATATGAACTATTTAACTTCAGATTCATGCGAAATACACGAATTATCTTTAAATCAACGCGAAACATACGATTTAACTTCAATATCATGCGATATACACGTTTTCGCTTCAAATTCGTGCGAAATAGCGATTTTAAACAAACGATTTAGCTTCAAATTCATGTGAGATGAACAATTTAGCTTCAGATTAATGCGAAATACACGAATTAGATTTAAATCAACGCGAAACATACGATTTAGCAGAAATATCATGCGATATACACGATTTCGCTTCGAATTCTTGCGAAATAGCGATTTTAAACAAACGATTTAGCTTCAAATTCATGCGATATGAACTATTCAACTTCAGATTAATGCGAAATACACGAATTAGATTTAAATCAACGCGAAACATACGATTTAGCAGAAATATCATGCGATATACACGATTTCGCTTCAAATTCGTGCGAAATAGCGATTTAAACAAACGATTTAGCTTCAAATTCATGTGATATGAACTATTTAACTTCAGATTCATGCGAAATACACGAATTAGCTTTAAATCAACGCGAAACATACGATGTAACTTCAATATCATGCGAAACACACGATTTCGATTCAAATTCGTGCGAATAGAGATTTTAAACAAACGATTTAGCTTCAAATTCATGCGAAATGAACAATTTAGCTTCAGATTCATGCGAAATACACGAATTAGCTTTAAATCAACGCGAAACATACGATTTAGCTTCAATATCATGCGATATACACGATTTCGCTTCAAATTCGTGCGAAATAGCGATTTTAAACAAACGATTTAGCTTCAAATTCATGTGATATGAACAATTTAGCTTCAGATTAATGCGAAATACACGAATTAGCTCTAAATCAACGCGAAACATACGATTTAGCAGAAATATCATGCGATATACACGATTTCGCTTCAAATTCGTGCGAAATTGCGATTTTAAACAAACGATTTAGCTTCAAATTCATGTGATATGAACTATTTAACATCAGATTAATGCGAAATACACGAATTAGCTTTAAATCAACGCGAAACATACGATTTAACTTCAATATCAAGCGATATACACGATTTCGCTTCAAATTGGTGAGAAATAGCGATTTTAAACAAACGATTTAGCTTCAAATTCATGCGAAATGAACAATTTAGCTTCAGATTCATGCGAAATACACGGATTAGCTTTAAATCAACGCGAAACAAACGATTTAGCTTCAATATCATGCGATATAGACGATTTCGCTTCAAATTCGTGCGAAATAGCGATTTAAACAAACGATTTAGCTTCAAATTCATTTGATATGAACAATTTAGCTTCAGATTAATGCGAAATACACGAATTAGCTTTAAATCAACGCGAAACATACGATTTAGCAGAAATATCATCCGATATACACGATTTCGCTTCAAATTCGTGAGAAATAGCGATTTTAAACAAACGATTTAGCTTCAAATTCATGCGAAATGAACAATTTAGCTTCAGATTCATGCGAAATACACGAATTAGCTTTAAATCAACACGAAACATACGATTTAGCTTCAATATCATGCGAAACACACGATTTCGCTTCAAATTCGTGCGAAATAGAGACTTTAAACAAAGATTTAGCTTCAAATTCATGCGAAATTAACAATTTATCTTCAGATTAATGCGAAATACACGAATTAGCTTTAAATCAACGCGAAACATACGATTTAGCTTCAATATCATGCGAAACACACGATTTCGATTGAAATTCGTGCGAAATAGCGATTTTCAACAAACGATTTAGCTCCAAATTCATGCGAAATGAACAATTTAGCTTCAGATTAATGCGAAATACACGAATTGGCTTTAAATCAACGCGAAACATACGATTTAGTTTCAATATCATGCGAATCACACGATTTCGCTTCAAATTCGAGCGAAATAGCGATTTTCAACAAACGATTTAGCTCCAAATTCATGCGAAATGAACAATTTAGCTTCAGATTAATGCGAAATACACGAATTGGCTTTAAATCAACGCGAAACATACGATTTAGTTTCAATATCATGCGAAACACACGATTTCGCTTCAAATTCGTGCGAAATAGCGATTTTAAACAAACGATTTAGCTTCAAATTCATGTGAGATGAACAATTTAGCTTCAGATTAATGCGAAATACACGAATTAGATTTAAATCAACGCGAAACATACGATTTAGCAGAAATATCATGCGATATACACGATTTCGCTTCGAATTCTTGCGAAATAGCGATTTTAAACAAACGATTTAGCTTCAAATTCATGCGATATGAACTATTTAACTTCAGATTAATGCGAAATACACGAATTAGATTTAAATCAACGCGAAACATACGATTTAGCAGAAATATCATGCGATATACACGATTTCGCTTCAAATGCTTGCGAAATAGCGATTTTAAACAAACGATGTAGCTTCAAATTCATGTGATATGAACTATTTAACTTCAGATTCATACGAAATACACGAATTAGCTTTAAATCAACGCGAAACATACGATTTAACTTCAATATCATGCGATATACACGTTTTCGCTTCAAATTCGTGCGAAATAGCGATTTTAAACAAACGATTTAGCTTCAAATTCATGTGATATGAACAATGTAGCTTCAGATTAATGCGAAATACACGAATTAGCTCTAAATCAACGCGAAACATACGATTTAGCAGAAATATCATGCGATATACACGATTTCGCTTCAAATTCTTGCGAAATAGCGACTTTAAACAAACGATTTATCTTCAAATTCATGTGATATGAACTATTTAACTTCAGATTCATGCGAAATACACGAATTAGCTTTAAATCAACGCGAAACATACGATTTAACTTCAATATCATGCGATATACACGTTTTCGCTTCAAATTCGTGCGAAATAGCGATTTTAAACAAACGATTTAGCTTCAAATTCATGTGATATGAACAATTTAGCTTCAGATTAATGCGAAATACACGAATTAGCTCTAAATCAACGCGAAACATACGATTTAGCAGAAATATCATGCGATATACACGATTTCGCTTCAAATTCTTGCGAAATAGCGATTTTAAATAAACGATTTAGTTTCAAATTCATGTGATATGAACTATTTAACATCAGATTAATGCGAAATACACGAATTAGCTTTAAATCAACGCGAAACATACGATTTAACTTCAATATCAAGCGATATACACGATTTCGCTTCAAATTGGTGAGAAATAGCGATTTTAAACAAACGATTTAGCTTCAAATTCATGCGAAATGAACAATTTAGCTTCAGATTCATGCGAAATACACGAATTAGCTTTAAATCAACGCGAAACATACGATTTAGCTTCAATATCATGCGATATACACGATTTCGCTTCGAATTCTTGCGAAATAGCGATTTTAAACAAACGATTTAGCTTCAAATTCATGCGATATGAACTATTTAACTTCAGATTAATGCGAAATACACGAATTAGATTTAAATCAACGCTAAACATAAGATTTAGCAGAAATATCATGCGATATACACGATTCGCTTCAAATACGTGAGAAATAGCGATTTTAAACAAACGATTTATCTTCAAATTCATGCGAAATGAACAATTTAGCTTCAGATTCATGCGAAATACACGAATTAGATTTAAATCAACGCGAAACATACGATTTAGCAGAAATATCATGCGATATACACGATTTCGCTTCGAATTCTTGCGAAATAGCGATTTTAAACAAACGATTTAGCTTCAAATTCATGCGATATGAACTATTTAACTTCAGATTAATGCGAAATACACGAATTAGATTTAAATCAACGCGAAACATAAGATTTAGCAGAAATATCATGCGATATACACGATTTCGCTTCAAATTCTTGCGATATAGCGATTTTAAACAAACGATTTAGCTTCAAATTCATGCGATATGAACTATTTAACTTCAGATTCATGCGAAATACACGAATTAGCTTTAAATCAACGCGAAACATACGATTTAACTTCAATATCATGCGATATACACGTTTTCGCTTCAAATTCGTGCGAAATAGCGATTTTAAACAAACGATTAGCTTCAAATTCATGTGATATGAACAATTTAGCTTCAGATTAATGCGAAATACACGAATTAGATTTAAATCAACGCGAAACATACGATTTAGCAGAAATATCATGCGATATACACGATTTCGCTTCGAATTCTTGCGAAATAGCGATTTTAAACAAACGATTTAGCTTCAAATTCATGCGATATGAACTATTTAACTTCAGATTAATGCGAAATACACGAATTAGATTTAAATCAACGCGAAACATAAGATTTAGCAGAAATATCATGCGATATACACGATTTCGCTTCAAATTCTTGCGAAATAGCGATTTTAAACAAACGATTTAGCTTCAAATTCATGTGATATGAACTATTTAACTTCAGATTCATGCGAAATACACGAATTAGCTTTAAATCAACGCGAAACATACGATTTAACTTCAATATCATGCGATATACACGTTTTCGCTTCAAATTCGTGCGAAATAGCGATTTTAAACAAACGATTTAGATTCAAATTCATGTGATATGAACAATTTAGCTTCAGATTAATGCGAAATACACGAATTAGATTTAAATCAACGCGAAACATACGATTTAGCAGAAATATCATGCGATATACACGATTTCGCTTCGAATTCTTGCGAAATAGCGATTTTAAACAAACGATTTAGCTTCAAATTCATGTGATATGAACTATTTAACTTCAGATTCATGCGAAATACACGAATTAGCTTTAAATCAACGCGAAACATACGATTTAACTTCAATATCATGCGATATACACGTTTTCGCTTCAAATTCGTGCGAAATAGCGATTTTAAACAAACGATTTAGCTTCAAATTCATGTGATATGAACAATTTAGCTTCAGATTAATGCGAAATACACGAATTAGCTCTAAATCAACGCGAAACATACGATTTAGCAGAAATATCATGCGATATACACGATTTCGCTTCAAATTCTTGCGAAATAGCGATTTTAAATAAACGATTTAGCTTCAAATTCATGTGATATGAACTATTTAACATCAGATTCATGCGAAATACACGAATTAGCTTTAAATCAACGCGAAACATACGATTTAGCTTCAATATCATGCGAAACACACGATTTCGCTTCAAATTCGTGCGAAATAGAGACTTTAAACAAAGATTTAGCTTCAAATTCATGCGAAATGAACAATTTAGCTTCAGATTAATGCGAAATACACGAATTAGCTTTAAATCAACGCGAAACATACGATTTAGCTTCAATATCATGCGAAACACACGATTTCGATTGAAATTCATGCGAAATAGCGATTTTCAACAAATGATTTAGCTCCAAATTCATGCGAAATGAACAATTTAGCTTCAGATTAATGCGAAATACACGAATTGGCTTTAAATCAACGCGAAACATACGATTTAGTTTCAATATCATGCGAAACACACGATTTCGCTTCAAATTCGTGCGAAATAGCGATTTTAAACAAACGATTTAGCTTCATATTCATGTGATATGAACAATTTAGCTTCAGATTAATGCGAAATACACGAATTAGCTTTAAATCAACGCGAAACATACGATTTAGCAGAAATATCATGCGATATACACGATTTCGCTTCAAATTCTTGCGAAATAGCGATTTTAAACAAACGATTTAGCTTCAAATTCATGCGATATGAACTATTTAACTTCAGATTAGTGCGAAATAGACGAATTAGATTTAAATCAACGCGAAACATACGATTTAGCAGAAATATCATGCGATATACACGATTTCGCTTCGAATTCTTGCGAAATAGCGATTTTAAACAAACGATTAGCTTCAAATTCATGCGATATGAACTATTTAACTTCAGATTAATGCGAAATACACGAATTAGATTTAAATCAACGCGAAACATACGATTTAGCAGAAATATCATGCGATATACACGATTTCGCTTCAAATTCTTGCGAAATAGCGATTTTAAACAAACGATTTAGCTTCAAATTATGCGATATGAACTATTTAACTTCAGATACGTGCGAAATACACGAATTAGCTTTAAATCAACGCGAAACATACGATTTAACTTCAATATCATGCGATATACACGTTTTCGCTTCAAATTCGTGCGAAATAGCGATTTTAAACAAACGATTTAGCTTCAAATTCATGTGATATGAACAATTTAGCTTCAGATTAATGCGAAATACACGAATTAGATTTAAATCAACGCGAAACATACGATTTAGCAGAAATATCATGCGATATACACGATTTCGCTTCGAATTCTTGCGAAATAGCGATTTTAAACAAACGATTTAGCTTCAAATTCATGCGATATGAACTATTTAACTTCAGATTAATGCGAAATACACGAATTAGATTTAAATCAACGCGGAACATACGATTTAGCAGAAATATCATGCGAAATACACGATTTCGCTTCAAATTCTTGCAAAATAGCGATTTTAAACAAACGATTTAGCTTCAAATTCATGTGATATGAACTATTTAACTTCAGATTCATGCGAAATACACGAATTAGATTTAAATCAACGCGAAACATACGATTTAGCAGAAATATCATGCGATATACACGATTTCGCTTCAAATTCTTGCGAAATAGCGATTTTAAACAAACGATTTAGCTTCAAATTCATGTGATATGAAATATTTAACTTCAGATTAATGCGAAATACACGAATTAGATTTAAATCAACGCGAAACATACGATTTAGCAGAAATATCATGCGATATACACGATTTCGCTTCGAATTCTTGCGAAATAGCGATTTTAAACAAACGATTTAGCTTCAAATTCATGCGATATGAACTATTTAACTTCAGATTAGTGCGAAATAGACGAATTAGATTTAAATCAACGCGAAACATACGATTTAGCAGAAATATCATGCGATATACACGATTTCGCTTCGAATTCTTGCGAAATAGCGATTTTAAACAAACGATTTAGCTTCAAATTCATGCGATATGAACTATTTAACTTCAGATTAATGCGAAATACACGAATTAGATTTAAATCAACGCGAAACATACGATTTAGCAGAAATATCATGCGATATACACGATTTCGCTTCAAATTCTTGCGAAATAGCGATTTAAACAAACGATTTAGCTTCAAATTTATGCGATATGAACTATTTAACTTCAGATACGTGCGAAATACACGAATTAGCTTTAAATCAACGCGAAACATACGATTTAACTTCAATATCATGCGATATACACGTTTTCGCTTCAAATTCGTGCGAAATAGCGATTTTAAACAAACGATTTAGCTTCAAATTCATGTGATATGAACAATTTAGCTTCAGATTAATGCGAAATACACGAATTAGATTTAAATCAACGCGAAACATACGATTTAGCAGAAATATCATGCGATATACACGATTTCGCTTCGAATTCTTGCGAAATAGCGATTTTAAACAAACGATTTAGCTTCAAATTCATGCGATATGAACTATTTAACTTCAGATTAATGCGAAATACACGAATTAGATTTAAATCAACGCGGAACATACGATTTAGCAGAAATATCATGCGAAATACACGATTTCGCTTCAAATTCTTGCAAATAGCGATTTTAAACAAACGATTTAGCTTCAAATTCATGTGATATGAACTATTTAACTTCAGATTCATGCGAAATACACGAATTAGATTTAAATCAACGCGAAACATACGATTTAGCAGAAATATCATGCGATATACACGATTTCGCTTCAAATTCTTGCGAAATAGCGATTTTAAACAAACGATTTAGCTTCAAATTCATGTGATATGAAATATTTAACTTCAGATTAATG
Organism: Megalopta genalis; assembly: GCF_051020955.1. Taxonomy (NCBI): domain Eukaryota; kingdom Metazoa; phylum Arthropoda; class Insecta; order Hymenoptera; family Halictidae; genus Megalopta; species Megalopta genalis. The sequence goes on along the minus strand of NW_027478082.1, from coordinate 2,108 downwards.
CGAAATACACGAATTAGCTCTAAATCAAAGCGAAACATACGATTTAGCAGAAATATCATGCGATATACACGATTTCGCTTCAATTCTTGCGAAATAGCGATTTTAAACAAACGATTTAGCTTCAAATTCATGTGATATGAACTATTTAACTTCAGATTAATGCGAAATACACGAAATAGATTTAAATCAACGCGAAACATACGATTTAGCAGAAATATCATGCGATATACACGATTTCGCTTCGAATTCTTGCGAAATAGCGATTTTAAACAAACGATTTAGCTTCAAATTTCATGCGATATGAACTATTTAACTTCAGATTAGTGCGAAATAGACGAATTAGATTTAAATCAACGCGAAACATACGATTTAGCAGAAATATCATGCGATATACACGATTTCGCTTCGAATTCTTGCGAAATAGCGATTTTAAACAAACGATTTAGCTTCAAATTCATGCGATATGAACTATTTAACTTCAGATTAATGCGAAATACACGAATTAGATTTAAATCAACGCGAAACATACGATTTAGCAGAAATATCATGCGATATACACGATTTCGCTTCAAATTCTTGCGAAATAGCGATTTTAAACAAACGATTTAGCTTCAAATTTATGCGATATGAACTATTTAACTTCAGATTCGTGCGAAATACACGAATTAGCATTAAATCAACGCGAAACATACGATTTAACTTCAATATCATGCGATATACACGTTTTCGCTTCAAATTCGTGCGAAATAGCGATTTTAAACAAACGATTTGGCTTCAAATTCCTGTGATATGAACAATTTAGCTTCAGATTAATGCGAAATACACCAATTAGATTTAAATCAACGCGAAACATACGATTTAGCAGAAATATCATGCGATATACACGATTTCGCTTCGAATTCTTGCGAAATAGCGATTTTAAACAAACGATTTAGCTTCAAATTCATGCGATATGAACTATTTAACTTCAGATTAATGCGAAATACACGAATTAGATTTAAATCAACGCGAAACATACGATTTAGCAGAAATATCATGCGATATACACGATTTCGCTTCGAATTCTTGCGAAATAGCGATTTTAAACAAACGATTTAGCTTCAAATTCATGCGATATGAACTATTTAACTTCAGATTAATGCGAAATACACGAATTAGATTTAAATCAACGCGAAACATACGATTTAGCAGAAATATCATGCGATATACACGATTTCGCTTCAAATTCTTGCGAAATAGCGATTTTAAACAAACGATTTAGCTTCAAATTTATGCGATATGAACTATTTAACTTCAGATTCGTGCGAAATACACGAATTAGCATTAAATCAACGCGAAACATACGATTTAACTTCAATATCATGCGATATACACGTTTTCGCTTCAAATTCGTGCGAAATAGCGATTTTAAACAAACGATTTGGCTTCAAATTCCTGTGATATGAACAATTTAGCTTCAGATTAATGCGAAATACACGAATTAGCTCCAAATCAACGCGAAACATACGATTTAGCAGAAATATCATGCGATATACACGATTTCGCTTCAAATTCTTGCGAAATAGCGATTTTAAACAAACGATTTAGCTTCAAATTCATGTGATATGAACTATTTAACTTCAGATTAATGCGAAATACACGAATTAGATTTAAATCAACGCGAAACATACGATTTAGCAGAAATATCATGCGATATACACGATTTCGCTTCAAATTCTTGCGAAATAGCGATTTTAAACAAACGATTTAGCTTCAAATTCATGTGATATGAACTATTTAACTTCAGATTCATGCGAAATACACGAATTAGCTTTAAATCAACGCGAAACATACGATTTAACTTCAATATCATGCGATATACACGTTTTCGCTTCAAATTCGTGCGAAATAGCGATTTTAAACAAACGATTTAGCTTCAAATTCATGTGATATGAACAATTTAGCTTCAGATTAATGCGAAATACACGAATTAGATTTAAATCAACGCGGAACATAAGATTTAGCAGAAATATCATGCGATATACACGATTTCGCTTCAAATTCTTGCGAAATAGCGATTTTAAACAAACGATTTAGCTTCAAATTCATGCGATATGAACTATTTAACT